>NC_057393.1:16430982-16609130 GCF_019320065.1 Cervus canadensis
ACCTAAAGTGGTTAGGATGATAGCTAGGACAGCCCCAAGGGCTCCTTGGGATATAAATGACCCCACTGATTTCCTCAGGGCGCAATCTGACCACAGGTCACCTCTCACCATGGCTCCAGCATCGATCAGGATGCCTCTGGTCCTCAGGAATCATCTCTGTGCCCCCCGCCCCCCGCCCAAGGATTGGGGATTTATTTTCCTCTTACTAAAATGACTCTTCTTTGGTGAATTTCAGAGTTATTTTTTCCTAATGTAACTATAATGTAAGTATATGATTTTGGACTTGTAGAAGGAAACTGTTTTCCTTCTAGACACAATGTTAAGTTCTTGAGCTCTAGAAACAGGGAGATTTGGTTCACATCATGGCTTTGATTCCTATTAGTCAAGTAACCCAGAGAAGACAATGGCAACCCACTCCAGTACTCTTGCCTGGAAAATCTCATGGATGGAGGAGCCTGGTAGGCTGCAGTCCATGGGGTCACAGTCATGGGGTGAGAGACTTCACTTTCACTTTTCACTTTCATGCATTGGAGAAGGAAATAGGAACCCACTCCAGTGTTCTTGCCTGGAGAATCCCAGGGACAGGGGAGCCTGGTGGGCTGCCGTCTATGGGGGTCGCACAGTCAGACATGACTGAAGTGACTTAGCAGCAGCAGCAGCAGCAGCAGCAGCCAAGTAACCGTGGGAAAGTGTCTGCATTTCTCTAAACCTCAGTTTCTGCATCTGTAAAATGGAGTTAATAGGGCAACCTGCTTTATGAGATTGTGAGATTAAATGAGGATGTTTATAAAACCCAAGGCATGGTGTCTAATTTGTAATAATGAATGGGTTCTAGCATTAGCAATTATGGCTCCAACTGAATAATTCAGCTGCTTCCCAATTATTTTTATTGTTAAATAGTGCTTTGGAATCCATAGGCCCTGATTCTAGTTTGGTTATTTTATTTTTATGTGTGTGTTTTATTTATTTTAAATTATACACATCATACAAGTGTAAGCTTTCACTGTCAAAATTTCAAATACTTTATGAAAGACAAACCTAGGCAGTAACTACTATTATCGGTTTTATTTATTCATTTTATTTTCACCAAAGTAGTGCATGTTCCTAGTTTTGAAAGTCAAATAGTATCTTCTGTCAAGAATGGGAGACCAAGGAGTAAGAGGCAAGGATTCTGGAGTTTTTCTGGCCTGACTTCCTGATGTGATCAAAACTAACATTTCTATTAACAGAATGTGGCTCTTTGAGGTGGGATTTTTTACAGTTTTATTTTTCATCTTTATCAGTGAGGGTCAGTCTCCTGCAGAGAGAAGAAATGGAGCGGATGTAGACGTTGACTCTTTCCGATAAAGACACCATCACACCTTCCTGCTCACCTCATCTTGTTCATCTCATCCTCATCCTTCATCCCAGCCTTCAGTGGCACTTGGTACCTCCAACACCAGCCTTTCCTGGCTTGCCCCCAGAGTTGTCCCCACTCCAGGCTAAGTTTCAGCTTCTCCTCCTTCTTTTCTTATGTCATCCCATTCACTCTCCAGCTTCTAAACTGGAAGCTTCCAAACATCTGTCTGCTGATGTTGTTCCTCTCTTGTTCTTTTTGGGGTTCTGTGAAGGCACAGAGATAAACACATGTTCTCAGCACCGTGTTGAACCAGAAGCTCAAAGTTTCTGTAGATTTTCCCACTCAGTTAATATCTTATACTCTAATTATCTCATATTTTATTTAATCTCCTTCAAGAGAATGATGAGTTCATTGATACTAGAAACTGTGATTTTTATATCTTTCAGAAATCTCAGTAAAGAATACATGGTGTGTGCTCACTAAATTCTTTTAATTGAGATGACATTGATAAATAACATTGTATAAGTTTCACATGTACAAAATTATAATTTGACTTCCAAATACACTATAGTATGGCATATATGTGTGTGTGCTCAGTCACGTCCAACTCTTTGCAACCCCATGGACTAGAGCCTGCCTGGCTTCTCTGTCCATGGAATTTTACAGACCATAACACTAGAGTGGGTTGCCATTCCCTTCTCCAGGGGATCTTCCCAACCCAGGGATCGAACTCACATCTCTTCCATTTCTAGCATTGACAGACATATTCTTTACCACTAGCACCACCATGCCACATCTTTTCTATCCATTCATCTGTCAATGGGCACTTACGTTGTTTCCATATCTTGACTATTAAAAATAATCCTGGGATAAACATAGGGATGCATATATCATTTTGAATTAGTGTTTTGATATTTCTGGAAAATGCCCAGAAGTGGAATAGTTTTGATCATATGATAATTCTATTTTTAATTTTTTGAGAAATCTCCATTCTGTTTTCTATAGTGGCTGTACCAATTTACATTCCTATCAACAGTGTATGAGGGTTTCCTTTTCTCTACAGCCTCTCCGACACTTATTATTTCTTGTCTTTTGATAATAGCCCTTCTAATGAGTGTAAATTGATATCTCCTGGTTTTGATTTGCATTTCCCTGATGATTAGCGATTCATTTTCCTGTTGATCATTTATATGTCTTCTTTGGAAGAATGTCTATCCAGATCCTCTGTTTATTTTTTAATCCATTCATTTGTTTTTGTTGTTGAGTTACTTGAGTTCTTTATAGTCACTAAATTCTGGTTGAGTAGTTGATTGCTTTTCCTATTTGGCTAAAAAGGGGCATCATATATACCTTTATTAGTGTGGTCCCATGAAAACCATGCCACTAAAAATAAAAAATACTGCAACTTTTTCTTTCCTGCTTTTAAGATTCCAAGGAATAATAAGTATTAGCTATAAGTGTGATCAGACAGGATACTCTTGTATCAATTAGTTATTGTTGCTTCATAAGCCATTCCAAAATTCGGAAACTTAAAGCGGTAATCATCCATCATTTTCCATGAGTCTGCAGGGTTGGCAGGGGGTCACCTGCTTTCTGCTGAATCAGGGGGCGGTTTGGCAGGCTAGCATGTTTGGCAGTAGCTCTGCTCTATGCATTGCTCATCCTCCTCTTGGGACCAGCAGACTATCCCAATCATGTCCTCATCACACTGAAGCAGAAGGACAAAGAGCAAATAGAGAAATGCTTGATCTCTTTGAGCCTAAGCTCGGAACCAGCACGTGGTCACTTTTGTCCTCTTTATTCTGTAGGCTGGAGCAAGTTACATGGTCAAAGTGGGAGGGCACTGCAAAATAACATGGCAGAAGGCTTGATACAAGGGAGGAAGATAAATTAGGGCCCCTGAGGCAACCTAACTGGGCTTCTATGCAGTAGCAGCAGCCCTGGCATGAATGGACACTTATTGAGACTCACAGAAAGAAAAGTCTTATGTCCAGCTAACCTTGCCAGGCTTTCATTTGGATTTAAGAAAAGAGAATTCTAACCCTCAAGGACTTTACTAGCCATACTTGAGAAAATGATATACAGATGAAATTAATGAATGAGGTGGTTATAGAGCAAAACGCTAAGTAATAGAAGATTTGAACACTTTGTATGTGACTAGCCTAAAGCAAACTTTTGCTGTGGAGGACAAGATAGTAAATATTTTAGCTTTTGTCAGCTGAGTGGTCTCTGTTGCAGCTATTCAACTATAGTTATAACACAGAAGTAGCCATAGTCAATACGCAAATGGATAGACATGACTGTGTCCCAGTAAATCTTTATTTATAATAGAAAACCAGACTTCAGGCATTAGTTTAAAGACCATTGGACTGGAGTATTGAAAGAAATAAGAAAGGATCAGTTGTGGAAGACTTGTTGAAAAAGGAGTAATAGTTTCCAAGGCAGTGAAGATTAATTTAGCTCAACAAAGTTGTTTTAGATATTAAGTAAGAAAAAACTCGTGGTCATTCAACAGGTAGATTTTCAGTTCAGTTCAGTTCAGTCACTCAGTCATGTCCGACTCTTTGCGATCCCATGGACTGCAGCATGCCAGGCTTCCCTGTCCATCACCAACTCCCGGAACTTGCTCAAACTCATGTCCATTGAGTCAGTAATGCCATCCAACCATCTCATCCTCTGTTGTCCCTTTTTCCTCCTGCCTCCAATCTTTCCTAGCCTCAGGGTCTTTTCCATTGAGTCAGTTCTTCGCATCAGGTAGCCAAGGTATTAAAGTTTCAGCTTCAGCATCAGTCTTTCCAACTAATATTCAGGACTGATTTCCTTTAGGATTGATTGATTGGATCTCCTTGCAGTCCAAGAGACTCTCAAGAGTCTTCTTCAACACCACGGTTCAAAAGTATCAGTTCTTCAGTGCTCAGCTGTCTTTATGGTCCAACTCTCACATCCATATATGGCTACTGGAAAAACCATAGCTTTGACTAGACGGACCTTTGTTGGCAGAGTAATAGTTCTGCTTTTAAATGTGCTGTTTAGGTTTGTCATAGCTTTTCTTCCAAGGAGCAAGCGTCTTTTTTCTTCCAAGCAGCAAGTAAGGTAGATTTTACAACAGGTTAATGTGGTTCAGTCAGAGTGAAAACTCATCACTCTTCAAAAGTATTATTTGCTACAAATGATTTCTACTTCTGAATGCCTGTTTGGAAATATGTTTATTAAGAATGCTAATATTTTTGCTTACTTCGTAGATGAGGAAGAAAGCATTTGAAAATAAAATGAAATACCTAATTAAAGTGATTTGATGTTATGCCCCTGAAATGTTGCATTTGACTAATGTGACCTAGATTTGTATAAAGGAACCAGAGGGATTAATATGAATGATTTATTTTTAACTTTTAAGAAACAGTTTGCAGGAACTTTCCAGGTAGTCCAGTGGCTAAGGCACAGAGCTCCCAAAGCAGGTGGCCAGGGTTTGATCCCGGTCAGGATCAAACTAAGTCACAACTAAGCATTTGCAAGCCACAACTAAGACCCAGCGCAGCCAAATAAATAAATAATTAAAATAAAAACAAAGGTTTTTTTGTTTTTTTAAAAAAGGAAATAATATGCAGGATTCAAGTGAATATTTTTCCATCTCACTTGTATTTCACTTAGATTTCCCTTAGCAATCTTCATGCTCCCCTCATATTTGAAGATAGAAAAAAGCCCAGAATACTATTAGAAAATGAAGACTTTTGCTTAGAATCTTTAATACCTGTTTATTCATTTACCATCAGCTTTTATGACTGTTGTACCTGAGGGTAGCAATAAAATTAAAACAAATTGTTTTAAGAACATCATTTGAAATCCCCTGAGTTTCTTGGAAAAATGCCATTTTTCCAAGGTAGCATAATCATATAAATCCACCCTCACTGTTATTTATTATTATCTTACATTGTCTTGTTTTAATTGGAGTATAATTTCTTTATAATATTGTGTTAGTTTCTGCTGTACAATGGCGTGAGTCAGTTATATGTATACATCTATCTGCTCCCTCTGGAACTCCCACCCTCCCATCCCACCCCTCTAGGTCATCACAGAGCGCTGAGCTGAGCTCCCTGTCTTATCCAGCAGCTTCCCACTAGCTGTCTCTTTTACACATGGTCGTATATATATGGCAATGCTACTCTTTCAATTTGTCTCACCCTCACCTTCCCCCAGTGTGTCCATGAGTCCATACTCTACATCGGCATTTATATTTCTGCCCTACAAATTGGTTCCTCAGTACCATTTTCCTAGATTCCATATATATGCATTAATATGCAATATTTGTTTTTCTCTTTCTGACTTCACTCTCTATGATAGACTCCAGGTTCATCCACATCACTGCAACTGACTCAATTTCATTCCTTTTTATGGCTGAGTAGTATTTCACTCTATATATGTTCCACATCTTTATGCATTCCCTGTCAGTGGACATCTAGGTTGCTCCCATGAGTGCTGCAATGAAGACTGGAGTACACGTGTCTTCTTGAATTATAGTTTTCTCAGGGTATAGCCCAGCAGTGGGATTTCTGGTTCTTACATTGTCTTTTAATTTGTTATATACATTACATTTTCTTGAGATGTTCTCTTTTCTCTGGTTAATTTCCTTTCTTACTGTTATTTTCACACACAGAGAGAGGCACAGATCTAGATCTTGATCTTGGAGGTGGTTACATGGACACATGAAAAAATTCACTGTCTGAGCTGTATGCTTGAAATTTGTGAATGTTACTGCATGTGAGACAAATTTCAATTAAAATTTTAACATTAAAAATCATAGTAATAAATTTGAATGACATGGGGGAAAGTTTTGATAAGCCAAAGTTATAAGTTGCATATGAAATATGATCTGGCATAAAATCATAGGAAGAAAATTAAAAGAAAGTATACTGGAGAATTAGTGATTTCCAAATGGTAAAACTGTATTAGTAATAGTTTTCAGTGTCTGTCTTCCAAATTTCCTCTAATGAAGTATATTCCTTCTATAACAGAAAAGTTGAAGTGGTAAAAAGTATAACTAAGGAGATATTTGAGATAACTTGAACCTCAATCATAAATCCGTTTTGATATTTTGGGAAGGAAAATAGCAATTTAGAGACAGGCAAATTCAGGAGTTGTAGACCTAAAGAAAGCTTCATGAAGACCTCAGAGGGGCTGAGACAGCATTTAGGGAAGGTTACAGTGGGAAGCAGGAGTGGGGTTGGACAGCTAACCTTGTGTGATGTTGCCTTTGGCCTGTGTTCCTCAGTCTATGTTGGCTGACCGTGTTTCTATCCTCTTCATGGATTCTGTGGTGGTTCAGCTAGTAAAGAATCCACCTTCTATGCAGGAGGCCTGAGTTTGATCCTTGGTTTGGGAAGATTCCCTAGAGAAGAGAATAGCTACCCACCTTAGTATTCTGGCCTGGAGAATTCCATGGACTGTATAGTCCATGGCGTTGCAAAGATTCAGACACTTTTCACTTTCAGACTTTCAAGTGTATAACTGCTTTATTTTCAATGCTTAACATGTTGATCTTTTAAGCCATATTTGTAATTCTTATTCCTAAAAAGCTCATTTCCTATCCTTTAACATCTTCCGGCATTACCATTTGCTCTGTTCTCTATCTTGAGACTTCCTGCCCTTCCCCACCCTCCCCTCCCCCCTGCTTCTCCATATGCCATTGTGAGTTTAAAAATTAATTGTGCCAAGGCATTCTCTCCTCTGGAAAAATAAATAAATAAAAGAACCCCAGAAATGCGTGCGCACACACACACAGCTCCAAATGATCCATCTGCTGAAGACATCCACCACTCACTTCATTCTGGTGTAGGCTATTTTTGTTTGCTATGTCTTGCGAGCTCCTATATTGAAATCTTTTAAAGAGTACTTTGGTTTCCATCAAAAAATGAAAAGCAAAGCACTCTGTTTTTCTATTTTATACCTATTGCCGGGCTGTGTGCAAAGAAATGCTCAATAAGTGCTGATTTAATTGCCTTTTTAAGGATCATGGTCTATGCCACGTGTAGGTTTTTCCGTGCACATTTTTACTGATGGGTACACATTTATAATCATGAAGTGGATTGTAGAAGGGGTCATATTCTTTAGAATCCAATGTTTTTCTGAATCTGTTCTCTGCAAACCTTATCCTCTTACATGAGTTTAATTACTACATTTTCAAATTCTCTCTGATGAATTGAAAGATGGATTGAAGTCTTTTGCAAGTATTTTTTTTTTAAACTGCTTCTCTTCTTTTCTTGGCAGGGTAAGCAATAGCATTATGCTCTTACTGGAAATTTTAGTCAATGAAATGTATGTGACTTTAATTGGAATGCTGGGAAGTACTGCTGAGTTGAATCATTTAGTTAATGCAATGAGCTGAGAGGTTTTGAGCATTTATGTGCAGAGGGTCAGTTTCAGTAAATTGAATATATATGGGTAACTTTAATATTTTTCCCAGGTAACTTCCATGAAGTATTCATTTTAAGGTCCATAAATATCTGTGAAGCATCTCCCCTGAAACAGACACAGAAATGAGAGAGACCACTTTTGCTCTCAAGAAGTTCACGGTCCAGTGAGTTCTTTTCTCTTTCATTCATTCCCATGGCCTCAACCCTCACTTTGGTGGATGCTGCCAAAGCTACATCTCTGGCTTTGACTTCTCCCCTGGGAGCCACAGCAGCATGCCCAGTTTTCTACTGGTCACTACTCCATGGATGCTCTGATGACATCTTAAACTCCTTATTACATCTGAAATTAGTTCATTATCACCTTTTCCACCCAAACTCATTCTCTTCCCCATGTCTCTTTTCTCAATGGCTCTACTTTTTCCCAGTCACTCAAGTTCTAATCTTTGGGGGTTCTAACCAAACCCCTGACATGACAGAGCTACTTTCCCCTTACTAAGCATCCACCTCCTTTTATTCTGGCCACTTGTCCTTTGAAGTCACTGCCTGTGAACAGTGCCCATCCTCAGAGTGACTGGGTGTATGAATCCATGCAAGAGAGCAGTGGCTCAGCGGGACACCTATATTTGTGGGAAGATTGCAGAAGGATCTTGTTTTCCTTATCTACTAATAACCTTGTCTCACTTAACTTGCTCTTTGCTTTTCAGACTTATCTATCTCTCTTCCCATCTCAGCCTGGACTGGGTCCTTTCCCTTCTCTTTGTCCTCCTAAATGCTCTTGCATAATTGACTACTTCCCTATTCCCACTTCCTTTTCTGATTCAGTATTTGCAGAGACAGGCAGCTCTTGGAAGAGGTTCTCCCCCTCAAGCACTGCCACTTCCAATTTGGCATAGCCTGTAGTTCTCCCATCCTCTAACACTGTCCGTGTAGGTGGCCCCCGGATTGTGGCCTGCCCCAATCAATGACATGATATCAACACAAGCATGTTTTGAGACTCCAAAAGTAGGTTTTGCATTTTTTCCCATTTCCAAAAGTTCATGAACTGGTTTTAATGTGGGATAATAGGGGCTTCCCAGGTGGCACTAGTGGTAAAGAATTTGCCTGTCAGTGCAGGAGACATAAGAGATGTGGGTTCAATCCCTGGATGGGGAAGATGCCTTGGAGGAGGGTATGCAACCCACTCCAGTATTCTTGCCTAGAGAATCCCATGGACAGAGGAGCCTGGTGGGCTACAGTCCATAGGGTCGCAGAGTTGGACATGACTGAAGCAACTTAGCATGCGTAGCACTCCTGGGATAATAACGTCAGATGATGATTTATAGCATACTGGAGAGAAGCTATGGTTTTTGCACTGGGGGAAATGTGAGAGGTAAAATGTAATTTTGGGGAAATATGGATGAATCTCAAAAGCATGCTGGTCAAAAGAAGCTGGGGGAAAAAGGGTACTGGATAGTTGTATTTATGTGAAGCTCTCGATTGAGGAGAGTGCTGACAGAAGGCAGAACGGTGGTTGTTCTGATGTGGGGGTGGAGAGTGACTGGGGCAGAGCGCAGGGGATTTTCTGGAGAGATGGATGTGTTCTCTGTCTTGACAGAGATATGGGTTACATGGGCAAAAGCATTTGTCAAAACTTATTGATTGGTACTTTTCACTGTAGATAAATCTTAATTTCATGAAAGATACAAAAAATTAAGGGGAAAAATACAGAGTAAAATGCATAGTAGTATCCTACTAGTGATTAGAGATAAATAGATATATAATGTAGGTATAAAGAAAGCAATGTAACAGAGAAAAGACACGCCCTTGCATTTGTGGCAAGGAAAAAGTGTGGTCAGGTTTGCTCTGGAAGTAGTGCTGTTGGCATCATACACTCAGTAGTCTGGGGATAATGGCTGTTTTTGTGGTGGTTCATAACAGAAATTCCATAATTAAAATCCAATTCTGCAAACAAGAAAGTATGAATTTGGTATGTGAAACCTTCCGATGCTTCTAAAAGTCTTCCGCCCCATTGCCTTCCTCTAGTACCTGAAATCGATTACAATTGTTTGTTTTAAGTTTGGTGAGTAGGAGGGTTTACATCATAGGCTTGTAATAACTAATACATGGATCCCAGACTGGTAACCATAGGCTGCCACAAGCCTGTGAACATGTGCTATTATTTTTTCTCTTTTTTGGCAGTGTCAGGGATATACAGATAGTTTTTTTTTTTTCTTAATTACTTGCAAATGTTTGAAATTGGGGGAGTTCACATAAAAATCTGAACACCTGGCAATCCTTGGTTGGCATTCTAAAACAGCAGCAATTGCCTGGATCTGAGTGGTGGCTCCTTTTTTAGGTAGATGACATACTTTACACACAAGTATTGTTACAAGTATCTTGTTACAAGTATCACAAGTATAATATCTCAGGACCAACCTACTGCCTCAATTGTTGTTTTAATGTCTATTTTCAGTCCTGTATTTGAATGTGTAGCCTTTGAATTAACGTGTGTAGAACCCCTCCTAAGTATTAGAGACTACTACAGGCTTTAGCAGATACACAAGGGAAATACTATTATTATATCCATTTTACACACAAGGCAACCAGGGTTTAAATAAGTGACGAACTTACCTGAGGTTGCCCAGCAGAAGTAGCAGAGCCAGGATCTGAGTGATGTTTTCTTATTCCAGAGACCATGCATTTACCCATCACGTTGTTCTCCTTTGTTTATTTTTAGCTCTGGTTTCATCCATTATTTAGTACCTACCTCTGGCTGAGTTCTTGTAGGTTTCCTTATGATTTGTTTTCATAGCGTAACCCCTGGTCTCCAAACTCTCTTGATTCTGCATCCTTAGCAGTGAAAAAAACTTACCTATTTATGTTTATTATTTAATAATAAATAATACTATTTTGATCTATGTTAATATTATGTATAGTCTAAAGCATATATATATTCTAAAACATTAAAGAGTAAGATGTTATGTATATATTTATATAGAGAGAATTTTCTTTCTATACCACAATAAATTATCTCTTAGGTATTGTATACCCTGTTTTGACAAGTGCATGAAATGATGCCTGGACCATGATTCTGCCTGAAGGCATCTTTCATGTCAAAGACTCCCAATTTTGTATCCAATAAATTGTCCCTTCTAAGGGTGCAGTAGATAGGCACCACATCAGTCCACATCATGGAAAGAACAAAATTCTCCTTTGTTAGAAAAATACTTGCCTGATCATAGCCACTGTGCTGTAAAATCTTTTACAGCCCTGAACTTCAAAGTAGCCAATGGCATCTTTCATTGCTCTTACGGTCTCAGACTGGCCTTTGAGCAACATGGGTTCTTTTTAGATCTCTAGTGGCGACTGTGAGTTTAATCTCAAGAAGTGGAATTCCACTTCCGGGTCCCAGTTTGTCAGTCTGAGCTGGAGGGGCTCCTTGGAGAGCTTGCCATCCTTGGACCTCACAGGACTACTGCCGTGATGAACAAAACTGTGGTTAAAAAAGACTTGGAGAAAAGCAAGAGCTGAGAGAGGCAGTGCAAGAATGAGTCAGGGTGAAGCACATTTGTGGTATGTTCTAGGAGTTTTCTTAGAGTTCTGACACTAGAGAATGGCAGTGAGCAGGGTTTGGCAGATAGGTCTTGTGCTAGCCGTGTTACTTCTCTGAAAAAAGCTGTTTATATGTGGATGGATAGGTTCTACCTTCTAAGACCCTACCTGTGTTCCCTGAACTTCTTTCCATCAACTTGTATGACTTGAATAAAGCTTTTCTCTGGAGCATTCTATCTGGATTGTTCTTATCTGTCTCATTATAATCTCCTTCTTTTTTTTTTTTTAAATTTTGATCTTTGTATTTTGTATTGGGGTATATCTGATTAACAATGTAGTGATAGTTTTAGGTTAATAGTGAAAGGACTCAGCCACACATATAGATGTATTCATTGTCCTCTAAACCCTGCTCCCATCCTGGCTGCCACATAACATGGAGCAGAGTTCCATGTGCTATACAGTAGGACCTTGTTGGTGATGCATTTTAAATATAGCAGCGGATACATGTCCACCCCCAGCTCCCTAACTGTCCCTTCCCTCCAGCAGCCATAAGTTGGTTTCAGATCGAACATCCTATTCTCCAGAATCCCAAAGCACCAGGCTGACTCAATCTTTCCTTCTCAGGCACTTTCATAACCTCAGAGCATGGCATTGAGTGCATGACGAGGGAACAGACTTGACACACACGCCCTGTGGACTCCCTAGAGGGAAAGCCTTTTTGTGTGTGTTATTGTTGGAATGTAACAGAAATGCATAAAGTTGTCCATGTAAACTCTGAACCATAAATCACTTCTCTTTCTGAAACATATTCTTTTAAGACAGAAAATTAAAAGGTACTGCTAACCACATTTCAAATCTCTAAACCAAACCCCTCCTCCAGCTTTTATTTCACTAACTGTATTGGCTCAGGCAGATTTCCTGGAGAATGGAATGGCAATCCACTCCAGTATTTTTACCTGGAGAATCCCATGGACAGCGGAGCCTGGTGGGCTCCACAGCCCGTGGGGTCTCAAAGAATCAGACACTACTGAGCAACTAAAATAATTTTCATTTTTTCACGTACACTGGGGTGGATTTACCAAGTTGCAGGGTAGTTAGGCATATACATGCCCACATCGCCTGCTAATTTACATGCTCTCTGAAGGCCCCTGTGGTGTTCATCATTAAGGCAGCTAACACCTGGCGTGTCCTATTGGAGGCATTCAGTACATGTTTGTGGAATGAAGATAGCTGCCTTAAACAAAGGAGGCAGAAAAGCTTGACATTGCTTTGTACCAGCAGGTCTCCTGTTATATTCCTTATGTGTCTGTCTTATGTCTGTCTTGTGACCATGAACTCCAGGGAGTTCCTCTTGGAAGTCAAAGTTGAAGTCCAGAGGTGAATGATCTTTAGAAAAAATGTGGTGAGCAAGAGGCACTGATTGCAACGTAGTCAGGAAATAGACTGTTCGGGTGGAATAGATTGACATTTTCTAGTAACTTGATAGTGAACATGAGGTTTGCCAGAGTGAGTCGGAGCTACTCTGTGTCGGGATGGATGAATTATGAATACTTCAAACCATGTCACCGGCTCACTCCCCTCTGCAGCTTTCCTCCTGGGAGGGCCCTGGCGGGGATGCAGAACAGGCAGGCACCGCACACCTGCTCCAGGGCCAGCGCCTCCGTCAGTGGGGCCGCGGAGAAGTGCTGACACTGAGGTTTCTCGGTCCTGTGCTCAGCTATTTATCCCACCGGCAAGGACAGCCTGTCTCCTAATGACCAACCACTGGGACAGCTTCTTGTGGCCACAGCTGGTCTGAGGCATGTGCCTGTGGCCTAGTGCGTCCCAGTCCAGTGGCACTTAGGTAAGCTCTGACCAGCAGGAAAATAACCATATCCTGCAGCCTCACATGCAGAAACAGGAGTTCTCAGACCACTAAAGTGCTTACTAATGACCACGGTGTGCTTTATCCTAGATGTCTGCCTTCCATCCAAGTATGGTACACTCATATGTCACAGTGATTTCTTATCAGGAATTGTCCAGTTCTATTTATAGGATCCCAAGCAGCTAGTGGGACTAGTGGTAAGAACCTGTCTGCCAATGCAGGAGATGTAAGAGACGCAGGTTCAGTCCCTGGGTTTGATCCCCTGGAGAAAGAAATGGCGACCCACTCCAGTATTCTTGCCTGGAAAATCCCATGGACAGAGGAGCCTGGCAGGCTACAGTCCATGGGGTCACAAAGAGTCGGACACTCCCGACTAAGCATGTATGGAGCAGTTAGTGTGTGTAGAGTCCTATGTGAAGGAAAGAGGAGGACAGAGGCAAAACTCCTGTCCTCCAGAAGCTTAGCAGCTAACAGGAATAATAAGACAGTCTACAGGTAATTGTATTATAGAGCAGGGTATAAAAAATGCCACGGTAGAGCTGCTTTTGAAGCAAAGACAGGAAGAAATTCTAGCTGGTGGGAATTTGGGAAACCTTGATGGAGAAGGTAGCAGTTGAGCTGCATTTTTAAGCACAGGTGGATTTTCAGAAAGATCAGGTGGGAGAAGGTTGAGGTATGTCGGGAAAAGAGAAGAAGAGAAATTATTAAAGGTTGGGGAGTATGGGGTGTATTCAGGGCAGGAGAAGTTTTGGCAGTTGAAGGAGACCCCAGTCTGGTGGGCTGTGACCTGTGGTCACTAACGTAGTGCTCTGGTTCTATGAAACAGATTCGTGCGGCAGCCATATGGACTTTGAGCTCCAGGGAGGCGTGTGACCCTTCCCAAGCCGATCCCCGTCTGTGCTGCTTCCGTGACGGCATTCCAAGCCTGCCTCTCATGGCTGTTTGGAAATCTTGTCTATGGAGCGTGTTGTCAGAGGGTAATCTGAGACACTTGCTGTCTGTTAAACTAATTATGCTTCAGTCCACAGAGTGCCTTGGTGCTCTCAATCCTGAATGCTCAGCAGATTTGATGTAGTATCTGAATTATTAATGGAGACGATATGGAAGAGGGGGCTTGGCTGCGTGTTCCGTTTTGAGCAGGTCTTGGACGGGTGGCATTACAGGAAGAGAGGCCGCTGCTTGCAGAGTGATGGACGAAGCAGGTCTTCCAGAGGAGCCCTACCCAGACAGGAGTCTGTGCCAGTATGCTCAGAAAATCACGGCCTGCTTTGGAGGGATGGGTAAGACCCCTTAGGCATGGGGCTTTGTGGAGGAGATGCACAGGGTCGACGTTGCAGGCCAACAGGAGAACTAGACTTGCTGGTTGCAGGGAACAGGTGTAGCTATTGGAGCGAGAGACCCTCCAGTGGGTCGAGACATCACTGTCTAGAAGTTCGATGGTGCCCCTTCTCCTGAGTACTCCTGCTTAAAACATTGCTGTTTGTCTGCCTACTCTGTTCTGCTCAGCAGCAAAGACCATCCTGAAGACTGCGAGCTTCTGCAGGTGTTTTAAGTGGACTTGTTGAGCTCTTGTGTTTGCTCACTTCTGATTAAAACAAAACCCCAAACTGAAAAGCAAGTGACCTCCTTGTCACTGATGAAACCACAGGCTGTAATTCATGGTAAAACTAAATCCCATAAAAATCAGCATTTAAAAAATTGGCACTTTTAAAATTTTTATTGGAGTAGAGTTGCTTTACAATGTTGTGTTAATTGCTGCTGAATCAGCTACATGTTTACATATAAACTCTCTGCTTTAGATTTCCTTCCCAATGCTTTGTGGTGACCTAAGAATTAGCATTTTGAAGGTGATAATTTTCTCTCTTAAAATTTTTTTTTCTTATCAAAAAGCAGATAAATCTTAGCAGATGATTTAAAGATGGAGGAGAGACATTTGTCTGGAAAAATATAAAGACTTAAATCATTACATGGAATAAAGTCAGAATTCATTTGCAGAGAATTGCTGCAGGGATTGACCTGTGACTGGTGAATTAAGAGGAATGGTTAAGGCATCTGTCCTCTAAGCACTGTGTAACCCCCAAAGTGCTTGGCTTTGAGGTTGGGGTTCATCTCATTATTGAGGTTCTACAGTGTATAAAGGCAGAATGCCCAGGGTCTCTCAGGGCTGGGTTGAAGCTCTTGGTTAATTCTGCCACTGACAGTTTCTTTTCATTGCTTATCATAGAAAGAAAGGCTTGTTTAGATGCAGTGGAACTGTTGCTAGCAGTGAGGGGAATGCCTGTCTGATAAGATATGCAGGCCACCCAAACAAAGTATGCATTCGTAGTTAATATTAGCTTCGCAGTGTAGTGCCTTGTGATACCTTCTTTTATAGCCACATGAACTGTCCCAGAAACCACTCCACTCCTTTGTAAATGCCATGACTGTAATTTGACATGAACTGTGGCAAGAGGCTGATGTTGGTACAGCAATGGAAGACATAGGTCCACTGGTGCTTCTTTAAGGATCTTCTCTATATTATGTTTTCTTGGCTGTCAGGTGGGTTGCAATGAAAAAAATATTTTTAATATTGGAGGTGTGGCCTCTGCTGGGTGTTTACAATGAGCTACATGGAAGAGGTTAAGCTAAGAACTCTAGGCACTGGACAAAGTAGAATGTAGCTCCTGGGTGCCCACTGTCATTGCTGGCCCCAACCCCCAAGCAGCCAGCATCTGAATTCTTCTCTCTCCACCACCTGAAAAATAAGTCAGCACCTCACATTTACATGTAATCAGACTGTCTTTAAGAGCAAACAAACCTCTGGTATTCTCATCAGCCTTCTTTATGATTCATCCTGATCTAAAATTCATTAAGTAGATAAAACTTCTTATATATAATCCTTTTATTGAAGAAGAATTTAATTTTTTCCCCCTTGTATAGTCTGTCAGAACATAGCCGCTTTTTAACTACATATATGGATCTATAAATTTGTCCAAAAATTTAGGAGTGGCCTGACTAGATTCTGCTGGTACAACAGCTAAGCATTGAGATGAAGTCAGTGCTACAGAATTCGTCTTAGTGGGCAATGCTTGACAAATTTAGGGACCAAGAAGGCAGGACAGCTTTGTTATAAAATAGTTATGCTTTTGCCATCGAGAGATGCTGGATTAAAAATAATAATAATAATAATCTGTCTAAAGTCTATGTTTGTGAATCATTAGTGTATCCTAGAGCCTATGTTTTGAGTGACTATGTCTGGCTTCTCTATATAAGCGTGTATACATGCTTCACAAATGGACCGTGTGAACAAACATGTAAGCAGATAGATCTTCTCAGGTTCTCAGTTTGCGAAGAACAGTCCTTTAGGAAACTAACCACAGGAAGAAGGAATTAATGGTTTAGGGCCGAGGTTCTGACACTAGTATGTTTATTAGAAAAACATAAAAGAACCTAGTAAGTCTACAGGGCCTCAGGCATCTGTGTTTTAAACAGATTGGTTTAGGAACCACACTTGGGAAACATTTGATAAAATATCTTAATTGTACATCCTAAGGCTCTTTGAAATAAACAAGCAAGAAATAGAACAAATACAGCTTGTTTTGTTGTCATTTAGTCACTCAGTCGTGTCTGATTCTTTGTGACCCCATGGACTGTAATCCTCCAGGAGACCCTGTCCATGGGATTCTCCAGGCAAGAATACTGGAGGGGGTTGCCATTTCCTCCTCCAGGGGATCTTCCCTACTCAGGGATCAAACCCAGGTCTTCTGTATTGCAGGTGGATTCTTTACTGTCTGAGCCTCCAGGGAAGCCCAAGAATACTGGAATGGGTAGCCAGCCATTTCCTTCTCCAGGGGATCTTCCCAACCCAGGGATTGAATCCACATCTCCTGCATTACAGGTGGATTCTTTACCGCTGAGCCAGCAGGGAAGCACACCCAGTTTCACCTACTTTGAATACTGTTTTTAGAGGAAGACCTTGGAAGGATTTTTTTCTGGGGGCAATGTTGATATAGGTCTTAATTCTCCAAATTTGAGAAGAGAAATTTCACCATGTGACTACGGTACCAGAAACTTCCACACTTCCACCCTCTATATCTCCAGCCCAATCTGGATGCCTCTGGGGCAGTCTGTATCTCTACTCCCACTGTGCTTCCCATTGGCTTAGAATCATTCTAGCAAATTTGAATTCTCTGGTTCTTGAACTCTGTTGCCAAATCCTGCATTAAAGATTGTTATTCAGTTGCTAAGTTGTGTCCAGCTTTTTGAGATCCCATGGACTGCAGCACGCCAGGCTCCTCTATCCTCCACCATCGCCTGGAGTTTGCTGTAATTCATATCCATTGAGTTGATGATGCTATCTAACCATCTCACTTTCCGAGCGCCCCCTTCTCCTTTCCAATCTTTCCCAGCATCAGGAGCTTTTCCAGTGAGTCGGTTCTTTGCATCAGGTGGCCAAAGTATTGGAACTTCAGCTTCAGCATCAGTCTTTCCAATGAATATTCAGGGTTGATTTCCTTTAGGATTGACTGGTTTGATCTCCTTGCTGTCCAAGGAACTCTCAGAGTCTTCTCCAACACCACAACTTGAAAACATCAGTTCTTTAGCACTCAGCCTTCTTTATGGTCCAACTCTCACATCCATGCCTAACTACTGGAAAAACCATAGCTTTGAGTATATGGACCTTTGTCAGCAAAGTAATGTCTCTACTATTTATTATACTGTCTAGGTTTGTCATAGGTTTCCTTCCAAGGAGCAAGCGTCTTTTAATTTTGTGGCTGCAGTCACCATCTGCTGTGTGATTTTGGAGCCCAAGAAAATAAAATCTGTCAATGCTTCCACTTTTTCCTCATATCTTTGCCATGAAGTGATGGGTCCAGATGCCATGATCTTTTTTTTTTTTTAATGTTGAGTTTCAAGGCAGCTTTTTCACTCTCCTCAATAAAAGAAGCAAATAATTCTTTTCTCTGCTTCATCCCTCTATAGCTTTATGGAAAGACCTGATGCCGGTGATAGAAACAGTTATAGCTTAGGAGTCAGGAGACCTGACTCCATCCTGGGTGTGCTGTGTTGTCCTGGGAAAGCCAGTTAGCATCCTTAAGGCTTACCTTCTGCACCTTAAAATTAAAGGGCTGGAGAAGATCCCTGTTTTCTGAATGTCGGTCCTGATCTGGGGAATTTTGAGTAATACTGGGCCTCGCCTGCAAAGAATCTCATTTAGAGGTCTGAGCTGGTGCCCCAGTCTCTGTATTTTTCAGAAGTTCTAGAGAAAATTCTTGCGTGCAGTGATATTTGTGAACCATTGGAATAGCTTATCTTTGAAGACCCTTCCAGCTCTATAATTCTATCCTGTTTAAAGTGTGTAAGGGTTTTATTGAAAAGAAAATGCTATTAGAATATAATATCCCAACAACAGGAGGAGTGTGGTTTTATTCATGCTGACTTGTGACTCTTGTGTGGTATGGAAGGTCACATGTGCTTATTAACCCGACTGAGTGGATGTCAAGGGTAAATACTCATTATCAGGGTTTGTACCTTTGCTGCTTTGTAATCAGCAGCCTAATTGCATTTTGCTGCTGCTCGCTTATAACTTTATTAATTCATGCAGCCACCCTCATGGTAATTCTCTCTCATCATGTGATTCTGCTAGAGATTCTGCAGTAGCAGAAAACATGTGAAACAATGTTAAGAATATTATTACCAAAAAAAACAAACAAACAAACAAACAAAAAAGGATATTATTACCACTGGATTAATGGAAGGAGGCTGAAGGATTTTCATGACACCAGGGGGAGGGGAGGAGTTTCCCTGTAGAAAATGAGAAGGATTATTTACTGTGGCCTGGAGCTAGCTTGGCTATTAGTTGCAGCTGAAGAACTTTTCCTGAGCTCTCTCCTCCATGAGAGCTGAAACACGAGAGAACTTGGAGTTATTATCCTGAATTTTTTCTGATATGTATTTTTAGATTCATATCAATAGATATACCTATTCGCAGCACTCTTACCAGATGATATTGAATATCCTAGGAATGTCTGTGGGTGAATCCTTTTTGCTATTGAAGCTATGGCCTTTCTCTTGCTCTGGATAGTAATCCGATTTTTAAATATTCATTCATGTCTCAGACTAACATAGTCTTGAGTTCCTGGTAGTCATTTTTTTTTTTTTTTAACCTGATCATCTGTGTATACAGAGCTGTACCTAAGCCCTTGAAGGTAATCACTTAAATACATCTTCCTTAATCTTCTTTGCTGGGCAGTGAGAGGAAAGAAACAATAAGGAGTCAGGAGAGTGGTGGAGAAGCACAGCTTCTTGGGAGCCTGGTATCTATTTCTCATTTCTTTGCAATCTGTGCCAAGATGCCTTGTTTCCTTGGTTTAAAGTCTCTGGGGAAATTGTGCAACTCGGGGAAAGGCAAAGCCACCTCGTCGGAGAAAACCAGCAGCAGGGGCTCGTACAAAAGGAGACTGGTTGTCGAGGATGTGAGTTTCCCTGGGAGCCCTGCCCCTGCTCACAGGCGGGCCACTATCACTCATTTGCTGTATCTACCTCCTGATGTCCGATGCACGTTTGAGCACTTGTTGAGCAATCTTGATCCTCTTGGTAAGTAAAAGAGTCCACTCTGGACACAGCTCTTTGTTTTGTGTTTGGCATAAGTAATACAGTACGGTCTAGAACCATTCTTCCATTATGTATTCTTCAAAAGGAACACTATCCTGGATATATAATTAATGGGGTGAGGGTGGGAAGAATGGAGAGTGTAACATAAGTACAGTCATGGAACTAAATTCTGAGGGTATTTTCGTCGGTGATTTTATGATCTCAGTAATAAATATGACTCTTTCCAAACTTGGTAGTTTGTTGTAGTTCAGTTACTCAGTCATGTCCGAGTCTTTGTGACCCCATGAACTGCAGCATGCCAGGCTTCCCTGTCCTTCACTAGCTCCTGGAATTTGCTCAAACTCATGTCCATTGAGTCAGCAGTACCATCCAACCATCTCATCCTCTGTCGTCCCCTTCTCCTCCTGCCCTCAATCTTTCCCAGCATCAGGGTCTTTTCCAATGACTCAGCTCTTTGTACTAATAACAGTCTATAACAGGAAGTGTGATGGAAAAGGGGGCTTCCCAGGTGGCACAGTGGTAAAGAATCCAGCTGCCAAGGTAAGAGATGTGAGAGATGTGGGTTCGATCCCTTGGGTTGGAAAGATCCCTTGGAATAGGAAATAGTAACCTGCTGCAGTATTCTTGCCTGGAGAATTCCATGGGCAGAGGAGACTGGCAGGCTACACAGTCCATCAGGTTTCAAAGAGTTGGAAAAGAAATCTCTTTATTGAGAGATGATTTTCTTTCATATAATACAGAATGAATGGAAAAGAAATAGTCAAGGCAACAGATTACTACTAGTAAAATAGGACCTAAGTGAAGTTGAGGTCTAAATTATGTTAACTGCCTTAGGTATAAAAGAAAAAGAAAGGATGCAAAATGTTGAGAGAACTTGTTGAGGCTTCTTTTCAGTGAAGCTTATTAGAAAGTGGTCGCTCATCCATTGGCCTGGGAAAGAAGTTGAGAAAGCCCAGTCTGAGGACAAGAGTTATTACACTTAAGAGTTCTCAGACTTGGAAATTATGATTTCTTTATTGAGAAGATGACACCTACCCAAGTGCTCACTCCTTGTCAAAATCATTACTAGAATTTGTATAGGAAGCAGAAGGCTATTAGACATGGTCCCTATAAACATGTCAAGATGACCTCAAAGAGCAAGAAAACAGAATATATACCTGATAATTCTTTGCTAGAGAGGATGGTAGGATTGGATTAAGGCTAGGTCAGGGAAGGGAGTTAACCAATACTAGGGTGTTCTGTTTTCAATTAATTTTTGAACAGCTTTATTGAGATATTGAGATGCTTTATTGAGCTTTATTGAGATTCTTGTTCCTTGGAAGGAAAGCTATGACAAACCTAGACAGTATATTAAAAATCAGAGGCATTGCTTTGCTGACAAAGGTATGTCTAGTCAAAGCTATGGTTTTTCCAGTAGTCATGTATGGATGTGAGAGTTGAACCATAAAGAAGACTGAGCACTGAAGAATTGATGCTTTTGAACTGTGGTGTTGGAGAAGACTCTTGAGAGTCCCTTGGACTGCAAGGAGATCAAACCAGTCCATCCTAAAGGAAATCAGTCCTGAATATTCACTGGAAGGATTGATGCTGAAGCTGAAGCTCCAATACTTGGGCCACCTGATGTGAAGAACTGACTCATTGGAAAAGACCCTGATGCTGGGAAAGATTGAAGGCAGGACGATAAAGGGACAACAGAGGATGAGATGGTTGGATGGCATCATTGACTCAATGGACATGAGTTTGAGTAAACTCCTGAAGATAGTGAAGGACAGGGAAGCCTGGCGTGCTACAGTCCATGGGGTTGCAAAGAGTCAGACACGATTGAGTGACTGAACAACAACAAATTGAGATACAGTTCATACATCATGCAATTCACCGAGAGGCTGGCTAAGAAGTCAGTGTTAAGGCAGGATAGGATACTGATCTGACAGATACTGACAGCTCTTTGACTCTCTCCCTCTTTAACAGTCTTGATTTCACTACTCCAGGCTCATCCTTTTCAGGGAAGCAAGGAGTAGGGATAGGGAAACCATGACTTCTGCCCTCAGGTCTCTTACAGGCCAATCTAGGAGAAATTGGTTCAGAGCCAGCTGACCATGCATATTGCACTAGTTTAGGGCACCTCTCTTAAATATTGGATTCCCATGCTGGTGGATACCTACAGTCCCTTTATTGAATTAGAAAGGTTAATTCATCAATTAGGGGTAAAAACAAAACATGTAGCTTTCCTCTGGAGCTAACAATTACGAATGAATTTGGTGCTTCTGTTCAGTGACTCTACTAAAAGAGATTCAAATAAAATGTTTCTGGAATGAGCTGTTGATGCTCATGAAAGAGATAAGGTCTGCCAGTAGAGAAGGCAGGAAGTCAGGAGGAGACCAGGTAACCTGTGGCTAAAGGAGAGTGTGCTGGACAATAGCTTGTCAGTAGTTTCAATCACAGGGGAACAACAGAATAAAAAGTATCAAAGAGAGCCTGGATAAAGGAAAATCTAACCTTCTCTAGGGTATTGGTATCCTATTGGGGGCAGATAAAGAAATCTGGGGAATTAGTTCAGTGTGTGGCTTTGGGATTGGACATTTCAGAATTTGAGTTTCAACTCTTCAACTTATTCAATGTGTTGTTTTTGGGAAATTAATGTCTCCAAGTGACAGTTTCCCCATCTGTAAGGTATGCAGCGGAATGTGCACTTCACATGATTGCTATGAGCAGGTCCATCCCCAGGGCATATGAGTTCCTGGGCAAATAGTTTTTGTGGAGACCCTGTTTATATAAACAATTTTAGTCACCCCCAAGTCAATGGGTCAGCAGTCCAACCCTGCTCAATCATGGTAAAGAAACACCATGCCAGCCTCAGAGAGTGATTGTTCACCAAATTCCCCTCCTGGAATTGAGCTGACTCCATAGCTCTGGTTGGCTAGAGTGCCTCTAGACATCTGGTCAACCCCCTGCACAGCATGGGAGGGACACAGAGGATCATCAGAGAGAGCTCCAAAGAGGAGGCTGGACTGCCCTGCCTGGATAGTAGTGCTGGCCCCAGCTGGTCCCAGGCACCAGGAAGAGACTTAGATACATTTTTCCTCCTATCTCTTTATATTTAAAAAACTTTTTATTTTGTATTGGGGTATGTGTGTGCATGTGCATTCAGTCATGTCCAACGCTTTGTGACCCTATGGACTGTTGCCTACTGGGCTCCTCTGTCCATGGATCTTCCCAGGCAAGAATACTGGAGTGGGTTGCTATTTCCTTCTCCAGGGAATCTTTCCAAGGGAAAGGATCAAACCCCTGTCTCTTGTGTCTCCTGCATTGGCAGGCAAGTTCTTTACCAGCCGAACCACCAAGGAAGCCCCTGTATTGGGATATAGCCTATAACAATGCAGTGATAGTTTCAGATGAACAGTAAAAGGACTAAACCATACATATACATTTATATATTGTCCCCCAAACTCCCATCCCATCCAGGTTGCCACATAACATTGAGCAGAGTTCCATGTGCTATACAGTAGGTTCTTTTTGGTTATCCATTTTAAATTTGGCAGTGCATATGTGTCTGTTCCAAACTCCCTAACTGTTCCTTTCCTCCATTTTCCCCTCAAACCCAGCAACCATAAGTTCATTCTCTAGGGACTTAGTTTTTTTAAAACATAAAGATGTTTATTGTTTATATAATAATAATTCCAGTTCCAGTGTTGGTTCTGCAGCTTCATGATGGGGAATTAGACATTTCTGAGGAAGGTATGGTTTAGGGCCAGGGCCTGTGCTTGCTTGAGTCTAAGGGCAGCATTGATTATAAGGATTAAATGAGAACATGCACATCAGAGGTGTTTGCTATAGTGACACACACAAGCTCCCACTAAATTTTAACTATAGTAAAAGTACAATAAAATCACTCTTTATTTTGAAAGCAATGGTTTCTATTGTTTGTCTTCCATGGCTGGAAACCAGTAGAAGTCCAGTTTCCAGTGGTGCTGGGGCCCAGGAGTATATACACAGCACAGGAAGTGGGGTTCCCAGGAAGCCACTATGTGAGTTTGGAGTATCCTGTTTAGGACAGGTGCTTGAAGGAAGCCCCTCCTCCTGTAGTTTTATGTGTTCCTGTGTGCAAAACCCCACAATGCTCAGGGGCGGCTCCTGACAGGACACTCAGGGATATTTGGCAGAGGCTCCTGCAGCTGCCAGAAGGACCTCAAGATGCCGCAACTTCCTGTTTTTGTCTGGTACTCCCTCCTGTTTTGAGCTGTTCGGGCTCCACCTATGTGTCTCTCTCCTTTGTCATGCTCAAAACAACCCCCGGAAGTCACTAGAGAAGGAACTGTTTTCCCCATTTCAGAACAGGAAAGGAATTGGCAAGAACCTGGATGTGTAGACACAGTGAACGTGAAAAATAGCTTCTACATGTGGATCTGGTTGTATCTCTGATCATGGCTGCCATACCATTCTAGAACCAGGGTCATTCATTGAGGGCCTGCTAGTGTCCGACATTGTGCCAAGTGCTTTATAACTTTCCCCATTTAACATTCTTAAAAACTCAACAAAGTAAGTACTACTTTCATTTTACAGATGAGGAGAGTGAGGCATATGCAGTTAAGAAACGTGCTAAAAGTCACGTAGGTACTAAGTGAAAGAGCTAGATTTGGACTCAGGTTGGCCTGACACACAGGTTCATGGTCTTAAACCATGCTCCTGTAAAGCCTCAACCTGGGAGCTTAAGGTCAGGTCGTCCATAGAAATTGCTAATCATTGGCACAGTTAAATTTTGTAAATAATGGTGCTGATGAAGTACTTTAATAACTCAGATATGAAGATACTCTTATCAAATAAAGTGACTTTTCCAGGAAATTTAGCAAGCATTTCTTTTTCCTAGTTCATTTTTCCTCACCTTCCAGTGGGAACTTAGAGTAAGTTTCTGAACCTGTGTTTTTCTCTGACCTCCTGAGCTTTTGGGTCCACTACAAATGAAAGAGGCATATTTAGGGCAATTACCTTCTCAGCAAACAAACAAGAAGAGACTAGCACCATTATCAAAAGCCCTAAGGTTATAATGAAAGGATTCAATGATTATGTTGTCAGCTGAGTCTACATCCCAAAGCAGAAAGTTCTGGACTGAATACCAGTGACCAAAACAGAATTGACCAAAACAGTCCCCTCCCTGGTAAAGCAGTTCATATCCCCTAAAATAGAAGGGGATTTTGCTCTGGATCAGGGACCTGCTATGTCCCCCCTATTATCTTCTGTACCGCTCTTAGGGATTGTCTTCATTTGGAATGGTCTGTCTCCCTAAAGGGCTTCCCTTGTGGCTCAGCTGGTAAAGAATCTGCCTGCAATGCAGAAGACCTTCGTTCTCTCCCTGAGTTGGGAAGATCCCCTGGAGAAGGGAAAGGCTACCCACTCCAGTATACTGAGATTGACCATGTAACTGAGAGAACATCATAAGCGATTAATACATTGTCGTTTCCTGTTTTGTTATATGTTCGTGGCAGGTAACTCATGTGGTTCTCTGACTTTCTTTTCATGTCCCTTTCATCCCATTTGCTGTCTTCAGTCCCGTCCCCATGGATCAGACATTGATTTCAAAGGGCCAGGGGAAGATCTCGGGCACTGTCAAAGGCTAAAAAGGGACTTTGTTGTCCACAGTTTGAGGAGTGTTCCTCCCAAAGCTCCGTGGGGCTTTTCTATTGCCTCTTCCTGGTGTTATTGAGATGCTCTTTGGGAAAAATGTTTTAAATACTTGGCAAATCTGACTCAATGGTGAAGACCCCTACCCACCCCACCTTGAATCTGAGAGAGGTGTTTGACTTCTGGCCATGAAAAATGATGTTTCCCATAAGATGTGACAAGGAGCAGTATCTGGTTCCTCCCGTCAGCCCTGCTGTCCTCGCTGCCAGCTACACGAGTGGCTGTCTGGACACGGGCAGTGACAGGAACCTGGCGTTGGCAAGGCGATGCCCTCAGTCATGGGCTCAGTCCCTCCATCACACCCGGCCACCAGGGCCTCGTCGTTTGTTGATGGGAAGTGGTTCCCTAGTCTCTTGAGGTGGGAAAGGATAATGAGTGGTTTCTTCTAAATCTTGGGTGGGCATGGAAGGAGAGATTAGGTTTTCAGCTGTTAATCTGTGGTAAATCATTAGACAGGGCTTCCCCACTGGCTCAGCAGTTAAGAGTCTGTCTGTAACGCCCGGGCTGCAGGAGTTCTGTCTGTAATGCAGGTTCCATCCCTGGGTTGGGAAGATCCCCTGGAGGGGGAAATGACAATCCACTCCAGTATTCTTGCCTGGAGGATCCCATGGACAGAGGAGCATGGCAGGCGACACAGTCCATGGGGTTGCAGAGTCGGACTTGACTGAAGCGACTTAGCATGCATGCAAAGTGTTAGACAGCCAGCATTTTTTTGTTGATTTATAGTTATCTATAACCCCTGTTAACTTCCCAAAGCTCTTGTTCCATTAGTTTAATCATATTTCCCAGAATCAGAGTTTCAAGCCCTTGATGGTCAGAGCCTGCCTTTCTACCACGTTCAACCATTACCCCACCCCCAACAACACTCACAGCAGATGTCTTTGTCACAGACGTCTCAAGGGCCAAAATTTTCACCTTGGGTCTCACTGTGTTATGTTCTGCTGCCTAGTGTAGCCTTCCTGGTTCCTCTGACTCTCAGGTGGAGTTTGCTTTAAGCTGTTCCTCCTCTGGGAAGGCTTGTCTTACCTCTTGCCTCATCCTCTCTGGGATGTACAGTATCCCAGGCGTAAACTCTGTGAGAGCTCTGTTAGAGCTGCCTGTTTATAGGCCTGTCTTATTTAGCAGACTGTGAGGTCCTCTCTGAGAGTGTGGAGGGAGCCGCATTTCTATTTTTACTCTATGATAGTACCTGGCGTGGAAAAAGACTGTTAAGTATATGAGTAAAGGAATAAATTGATGCTTGTAGAAATCAAATCACTATGTTAGAATACAGCGGGCATAAAATTATCCCCTCCCTTCAAGTAGCTGAGGCCAGAAGAAGCAGTTTGGTGCAGTGACTGCAAGTTCCGGGGCTGTGGGGTCAGGCCACCCTGCCAAGTTCAAAGTCCAGCACCGCTTGTTTTAGATGTTGTGACTTGGACGCAATACTTGATGTTTTTGAGCCTTAGTTTTATCCCTTGTCAAATGTGGATAATACTACCTACATAGCTGTAATGGTGTGAGGACTAAAATAAAATAGAAATATGAAAGAAGAGGATAAACTAGCATTAGTAGCTTCTCAAGAACTTTTTCCCTCTTTCCTCTTCTCTCCTGCTCAAAATGTGGGAGAAGCAAAATAAAGTCTTAGGTAACAAATGCAATTAGTTTTCCAAGCAAGGCAAGATAACCTGGACCTGGGGGTGGCCAGGGAAATAGAAAGTAGGATTTGAGCTGCAAAATAGACATACCCAGAGTATAAGTAGAAAGAAAATATCCCAATGAAATGAGATTAAAAAGAATAAAGATAGAAGACATTTTTCACTTTATTCACTGCCTCTCTCTGCTTGGTCTAGCCTTAATGTTTTGATGTGTTTCTTTGATTCTATTTATTTAGTTTTTAGGTCTAGGAATGTGGATGAGTAACTTATTTTCACAGGAAAATGTTCCCATCTAATTTGCTTCCTTGAGTAACTGAATATGCTGAAATGCTCCCATTAGTTTTAATTATATATACTTAAAAACTGATTTTATTTGAAGTCAGAGAATAAGAAAATCTGTTTTATTGTTTAGTATTCAGATATTTTTTCCTGGCTTAAAAATTTTTTTGATTCTTCCTAAGAGTGGCCTGCCTTCATAGAAACCCCTGATTAAGCATCATTTGATCCTAGTGAATCTGGGGTAGGACCCAGTGTTTATCATTGTAGATGCCTGTTACCTTGGTAAATCAGCCATGAATCTGGAATGACCCTTGGATGCATAATGAAGGCAGCCAAATAGGAAGGCAGCTGCATAGTCTGCTTACTGTTCTTGATGTAGCCAGGAGAGTGGTGATTTCTTTCTGTACTTCCAGAAGGTACCACACTTAACACGTTGGAGAAATCCTCTGTAGAATCAGAATTCATGGACCCTTCAAACTAATATGTCAGAACTCTAGAAGGACTATGGTATGCCTTAGAATTCTAGATGTTTCCTAAATATGGAAATAAAAGTTTGACATCAACATCTTCCTTCCGGGAGTGGGAGACTGAGGTCCAGAGAAGTGAAATGACTTTCGCCAGGTCTGTTAGATAATTAGTGGTGGAATTAAGTGAAGAACTGGCCTTCTTTCTCTCTGCTTAACACTACAAAAGAGAAGACCAATGGGTTACCAAAAATTGTCTTAGTTTAGTTTGAGATTCACCTCAGGTGAAACTTTCCTTTGAATCTTCTCAAGACGTCCCTTCTTTGGGGAGTATCACACAAATGCCCATTTATGGAAAAGTATTTACACCTTTATGCACTCTTATGCTTGGCAACCCACTCCAGTATCCTTGCCTGGGAAATCGTATGGACAGAGGAACCTGGTGGGCTACAATCCATGGGGTCACAAAGAATTGTACATGACTTAGCGACTGAACAACAACATGCTTGGTTCTATCTGTCTGTCTGTGTATCTCTCTTTGCCAAGTTCTTATTTGCAAGAAAATGGTTTTAGCGGGCTTTGTTTCTGTAGTATATAATATATTCTGTGCTTGGTGAATAAACATATTTCATACATTTAAAAATTGATGTAATTCACATGCCATAAAAATATACCAT
This sequence comes from Cervus canadensis, assembly GCF_019320065.1. NCBI lineage: Eukaryota > Metazoa > Chordata > Mammalia > Artiodactyla > Cervidae > Cervus > Cervus canadensis. The sequence continues at coordinate 16,459,451 of NC_057393.1, forward strand.
TATATCATGTACAATTCTGCGGTATTTAGTATATTCACAAAGTTGTACAAACATCACCACCATCTAATTTCATCGCCCCAAAAAATGACCCTGTAACCATTAGCAGTCACCCCTGTTACCAACGCTCTCCAGCCCTTGGGAACTCCTGGTCTATTTTCTGTCTCTCTGGATTTGCCTATTCTGGACATTTCTTATAATTGGAATTACATAGCAAGTGACCTTTTGTACTGTGGCTGCTTTCGCTTAGCATAATGTTTTCACAGTTCACTGATGTTGTAGCATGTATCACTACTTCATTCCTTTTTTGTGGATGAGCAACATTCCATTGTATGGATATACCACACTGTATTTATTCATCAGCTGATGGACATTGGGTTGTTTCTGCTCTCGGGTATTATGAATAATGCTGGTATGAACACATGTATGCAACTTTTTGTATGGACATAAGACGTATGTTTTCCCTTTTCTTAGAATACGCACGAGTGGAATTGCTGGGTCATATGTTATCGCTGTTGTTGTTGTTGTTGTTGCTTGTTGGGGCCATGTCATGTGAAACGCAGGATCTTAGTTCCCTGACCAGGGATCAAACCCGTGCAGCCTGCACTGGGAGCAGAGAGTCTTAACCACTGGACCGCCAGGGAAGTCCCTGTTAACTCTGTGTTTAACTTTTTGAGGAACTGTCAGACTGTTTTTCCCCAGTGGGAAAACACTATTTTGATTAAAATTGCCCTTAACATAATTTCAAATTAAGTCAGAATTTTCCCCCAAATATGAAATAACCAGTTTTCTCTAGTGAAAAATCTCATTTTTACATTCATACCTGTTTGTACCCTGTACCTTAATCTTCAAAACCTTGTATATCCCTACAATTTTTTTAATGTTTACTTACGTATTTGGCTGTGCTGTGTCTTAATTGTGGCATATAGGATCTTTAGTTGTGGCACAGGAACTCTTAGTTGCAGCATGTGGGATCTAGTTCCTTGACCAGGGATAGAACCCTGGTCCCCCTGCATTGGGAACACAGAGTCTTAGCTACTGGGCCACCAGGTAAGATCCTATCCCTATAACTCAAAGGTCTGCAAACACATTAGGTAAAGGAAGATGGGCTCATTACTCGATGACATTAGTTAGCTGGTTTTGTTATTCCTCTGCAGGTGCCTTAGGATAGCCTCTAAATTTTGTTTGGTTACTGTTAAAAGATCTTTCCTCCTCCAAGTTCTGTAGCCATAGATAGCAACTGAAATGAATCAGAGGATGTCAGAGATGTTCTGACTCACAGTGCCCAGAAAAATCCCACTCACAGAGGTTTGCATGTGGTGCAGTGGAAAGGGAGAATTCTCATGACACAAAAGAGGCCCCCAGAGATAAAGATGGGAAGAAAATTAAAATAAAATGGTTAAAATAGTTATTAAATTAAAATAGTTAGAGCCACTGCCAGCAACCAGCTTTCTCCCTTTCTGCCTGGCTCGCCCCAGATCATGCTGTCAGGTCATTTTTGACTTCACTAGAATATTCTAGGCTATTTAGCATTTGCTCTTTGTGCAGGACAATTCCCAGTTCTGTTTCCTATCACTGTTTTCCCTGAAATGCTATCATGTGATCCTAGTATGCAGCTGCATAGGTTCATCTGTTACCTTTTCCTTGGGCCAGACTTGTCCTTGAAGCGAGGCTCCAAATCTGCAAGGGCTGCACTTGGTAGCTAGCCCTGGATACCAGGACTACTCCTGGTATCCAGATAAAAGAGGAAACCAAGAAAGAAACCAGTGGCAGGGGTACTGGCTACTTAGTAAATAACTGCCCTATTGCTGAGGTCATCCATTGCTGCAATATTATCACTGGTAGAAATACTATGTGATGTTACTTTTTTTTAGTAATACTTCAACTGAACTTGATCTTGCATAGATCATGGTTCAGTTGATCTATTTTAAGAGTTTAAAGAGAATGCAAATAGGTACTTTCAACAAATTTCTTGGTTTCCTCTTTTATCTGGATACCAGGAGTAGTCCAGTTCATTTTCTATCCATAGCAACTGGTGAAAAGATGCAGAGCTCAACCAACTTTCTGTAACTCCTCCTATATTTTGGGAGGACCACATTCTATTAATACTTGAAACTTTCTCTTATCTTTTTTGCTAAATGGCAAGTATTTTTCAAAACTTTATAGCATTTTCTCAGTATTTCTGATTCCCATCCCTTTCTACCTCCTTTTTAAGTTATTTCAGTACTTGTGCTACTTGTCTTACTAGACTGTAAGCTCAATGAGGGCTTAATCTAGGCATCTTTGATCTATATTTCACTGTCAACTTTATGAAGCTTTATGAAGTTTTGTGTATTGTAGATGTTCAGTAAATATTTTTAGCATAATTAGTGAATCAGTGGTAATTTCTTTTCGTTCTTCAAAGAATTTTGCCCACTTTGCCTTCAATTGTATGATGCTCTGACTTCATACTGTTTTTATAGCCTCCTTACTTTTTTCCATGCGTAAATTTAATAGTCAATGAAAGTTAAAGTCACTCAGTCGAGTTCCGACTCTTTGCAACCCCATGGACTATACAGTCCATAGAATTCTCCAGGCCAGATTACTGGAGAGGGTAGCCTTTCCCTTCTCTAGGGGATCTTTCCAACCTGGGGATTGAACCCTGGTCTCTGGCATTGCAGGCAGATTCTTCACCAGCTGAGCCACAAGGGAAGCCCAATAGTCAATGAAGCATGTTGGTAAATGCTCAGCACTCTTAGTATGTTTTGTTCAGGACGGGAAAAATATATTGTGGGATCCAGATCCAGTACCAAGGGAAATTTAAATTCTAAATATTTCCCTTCCTGTCCCCCCTCCAATCTCCCCAAACCCCAACAAATCCTATGCATATGCAGGGCGTTTCTATCTTGCTGGGGGATGGTGAGAGGGGAGGAAAGGAATAAAACTACCTTCTATACTGCTTTCAGAAATACAGCCAATGTGGCATATGGCATATAGTACTAGCACAGTCTTTGGTGGAATTGTAGCAATGTGAAACTATTTAAATTTTTAAAATGAAAGCCCAAGTATATATGGAAATACAGTAGAATAATATTATAAAATGACTCATTCCTACAGAGCTTGATAAATTTCATAAATCACATCCTTCCCCCTAAAATATACCTACAGGCTTAAAAGGCACTTAGGGGCATATTGATTTATGAGGCAGTTCTTAGTTCTGATCCCTGTAACCAGAATTAATCTTAGTAGCCTTGTTTACATGTTTAAAGGAAGAAGCACTTGAGCACAGTGTGTGTGCATATAAATTCATTGTGTTTGTACAAAAAATGATCTAATTAATCACTGGTTCTCTTGAGAAAAAAATCATGCATTCTGTCTGATGAGCAAATTTGGTCTCTTCAGGGTATTGTTCTAGAATCTGTCTCTACCATCTAAAGCAAAGGACTAGAAAGTAACCAGTGGATCAAGACTAATTTTTCTTTCTTTTTAAGCATAAAAGTATAGATAACCTAGATTCTGTTTTGTGTTGAAACTCCCCCCCACCCTCCAATCAGACCTGGAGACACGGATTCAAGGACAAACCATATATTTGAAAGATGATCTCGGGAAGCAATAACAGGGGAGTGAAGCCAGGGAAAGGTGAATTATCAAGCTGGCTACCAGTGTGGGTAGCCAAGGCTTAATTGATTGGGAACTCTGGTAGACAGTGCAGATACACCCCAGGGATGTCCCAGCCAAGGGACAAGGAAGCTGGGGTATTTGTCTACCATCTCCCCATCAGTCACTGATGGAAAGCTGCTTCCAGGGGCGTTAACTCACTCACTGTGATGTTTCCAGGAATCAGATTTGATGTTTAGAAGCGAAAGCCAAGGAGACACCAGCATTCAAAAGAAGGAGGAATCGGGGACTTCCCTGGTGGTCCAGTGGTTAAGACTTCGCCTTCCAATGCAAGGGGTGTAGGTTTGATCCCTGGTCAGGGAGCTGAGATCCTATATGCCTTGTGGCCCAAACACCAAAGTGTAAAACAGAAACAGTATTGTAACAAATTCAATAGAAACTTTAAAAATGATCCCAATAAAAAATAAAAGAAGGAGGAATGCATGTGTGTAAGAACATAGGGAGGGCTCAGGAACCCAGGAAGTCCTGAGCAGCCAGGCCTCAGGAAGCATAGGATTCTAGGCTGCCCCAGGACAATAGGTTCAGTCCCAGTCTCTTTCCTCCCCATTGGCTTCCTCTTTAACTCCTCAGGATCTTGGTATCTCTGGGAAGCCTGTTGCTGCTTGGTCATACTTTATCTCTTAATACAATACTGGCTTCTGCCTGGGACTTTTCTATATGACTCAGAGTTCAGATCCTCAGAAGTGAAAACCTAATTGACCCAGATCCTCTTTCTTAAGATAGGATATACCTTGCAAGTGCTTGGCCAGCTGAGGTGTGGGTCCCCCTGCCTCATCCAGTGTCCACTTATGATCCAGTGAGCCATGGCCAAGGCATGAAGTCATATTGCCCAGTGCCCACTCAAAAGAGGGGATAGATGAGGAATGGTGAGGGCAAGTAGCCCCCAAGGCGCCTCTATCTGTGGGATTTTCCAGGTAAGAATGCTGGAGTGGGTTGCCATTTTCTCCTCTAGGGGAATCTTCCCAACCCAGGGATCGAACCCACATCTCTTACATCTCCTGCATTGGAAGGTGGATTCTTTACCATTGTGTCATCTGGGAAACCCTGCCATTAAAAGTTCTACAACATAAAGTTTTTTTCCATTATTCCACAGACTCTTTCTCACCTTGTCAAAGTGTTTTCTATTCTACCTAATATTGTCCTAAATAAAGTAAAATTTTACATTGTTGACAAGAATTTTGACCTTTCGTGTTTAAGCTATACCCTGCTCATTTTGAATGCAAATATAAGAGCACTGAACTCATTTGTGGAATCATTGAAACTGCACAATTTATATTTCATAGATTGTAGAGGCATATGTATTTCATTCTTTCCAGAAGTGTGGGAATTTTGCACTTGACTAGCTCAACTGTTTTTATTTTACTTTTTGGATGAATGCACATTCTAGGGCATGCTGCGGTGGCAACCCACCCTAGTATTCTTGCTTGGAAAATCCCATGGACAGAGAAGCCTGGCAGGCTATAGTCCATAGGGTCACGAAGAATAGGACATGACTGAGCAACTGAGCATGCATGCAGGAATGCTATTTCTTGAGGATGATCAGAGAGGGTGGATGACGGAACTGCTTCCTAAAAGACCCGAGAATGTGGATCTGAGTACAACGTCTTTCCCTGCCCAGCCAAAGATGAGCCCAAGAGGCCAAGATGATGCCATTCACCTGCAGACTCTATCATAAGAAGTCCAAACACCAACGAAGGATAAGGTATCAGGAGAGAAGATCATTTTACAGAGGCAAAATGCAACATCATTTTCTTGTAGAAATGCCAAAGAAGTTGATAGACATTGAGTGCATCTTGACTAAAAAAAGTGTGTGTGTGTGTGTGTGTGTGTGTGTGTGTGTCTGGGCATAGGGAAAGGATGACTCTCTTGTGACCTCTGTGGAAACGAAGACCCAACAAAGCAAAGGCAGAGCCCGTGGCTTTGGATTCTGACAACCCTGTTTCCTCGAGTGTAAAGAAAATAAGAGGATTAAATGAGGTGATAAATGATTGTAAAGAGACCAGAATGGTGGCTGACACATAATAAAGTGGAGCCACTCAGTCGTGTCCGACTCCTTGCGACCCCATGGACTGTAGCCCACCAGGCTCCTCTGTCCATGGGATTTTCCAGGCAAGAGTACTGGAGTGGGGTGCCATTTCCTTCTCCAGGGGATCTTCCCGACCCAGGGATCAAACCTGGGTCTCCCACATTGTAGACAGATGCTTTACCATCTGAGCCACCAGGAAGTCCGCTTCCTGTAAATGACAACGAAAGTGGTAATTAACTTACAGCTGATTCACACTGTTGTAGACCAGAAACTAACACACAACATCGTAAGGCAATTATACACCAATAAAAAATTAAGTTGTAAAAAAAGAAAGAAAAGAAAATTAGTATGAAGTAAGCTTGGCATAGATAACTGTTCCCTGGGGGTTGACTTTGGGAATTACTATAATTTAACATCAATAATAAATGTGTTAAAAGAGGGGGAAAGGTGGTATTTAGGAGTAGTTATAAAGGAGATTTCATAAAATGCTACCTGGTTAAGTTCCTTTCAACTTGTTTCTCCCAAAGTGAATTACTGGTTTGCATCTTGGCAATTACTTTCAAGCAGCCACTAAATTGATTTATGTATGAGGCTGAATTTACTTTTAATTTACTTGAATGGGATTTCAAAACCAGTCTTTTTGATATAAAAATGAACACTTAGCCAGCATTTTGACCTACTGTGGTAAGTCAGTGACATTTGTTCCTTATAATTCATCAAATGTTGTGTGCCTACTTTGTGTCTGTCACTATGTGAATTCAGATATTCACATGTGATCTCGTCCCTCAGAGAGCTCACCTTTTGCAAAAATAGACACATAAATGCTTCACTGCAGTGTCATCATATTTGAAGCACTCATGTCATGCGTGTGCAATGCTCAGCCTCTCAGTCGTGTCCAACTCTTGGTAACCCCAGGGACTATAGTCTGCCAGGCTCCTCTATCCACGGAATTTTCCAGGCAAGAATACTAGAGTGGGTTGCCATTTCCTACTCCAGTGGATCTTTTTGACCCAGGGATCAAAAACTGCATCCCCTGCATTGGCAGGTGGATTCTTTACCTCTGTGCCACCTGGGAAGCCCCACTGGTGACGTGAAGTACCAGGAAGAAGAGGGTGTTGCTTGGAAATGCATCCCAGCTTCAGATGATAGTAAGTGACCAGTTTTCTTTCCCAGTACTGTATTTCTACCTAGAAAATATTAGGGGAAAAGAAAAAGCTAATAATATTGGATTGGCCAAGAAGTTCACTTTGGTTTTTCCATAAGAAGGTATAGAAAACCCGAACAAACTTTTTTGCCAACTCACTAGTAAATTGTTCGGGGGAAAAACAGGCTTTTCCCCAACTACTTCAGGGCTATTTTTGTACTTCTTGTGAGCTTTTCATGTGCCTGAAATTAGGCTAAAATCCATGAAACTCTCTGTACTATCAAAAGATCCTTTGAATTCCAGTAATCATTTTCAGTACACTTGTTGGAAAGTGACTGATTTTTACATTCCTGCTGCAGTTAATATCTATAGTGGATTATTTATGGACAGTTTTAAATACACTTCCCTGGTGGATCAGATGCTTAAAAATCTGCCTGCAATGCAGGAGACCAAGGTTTGATCCCTAGATTGGGAAGATCTCCTGAAGAAGGAAATGGCAATCCACTCCAGTATTCTTGCTTGGAGAATCCCATGGACAGAGAAGCCTGGCGGGCTATTGTCCATAGTGTTGCAAAGAGTCAGACACAACTGAGTGACTAACATGCATTAGTGATTTTTCTTAAGCTGCAATCTGTTGCTTAGATCCAAACTCAGAATTGACTTCTGAGAAAGACCACAGAGAAATTTTGGATACAAATGTAAAATTATTCTACTTGAAGAACTCATGGAAAAGAACTTTGCTGGGCATCAATTCTGTGATAGTCACATGGAAAAAATCCTAAGAATTCTCCATTGAAGACCTAAGGGTAGGATCAAGAGGGATCAGACATTTAGGAATTTGTGTCAGACTGTAGGAAACTTTGGAATCATCACTACCAATAAATTTTCATGAAGATTACAGCGAATGTCATGACAGTTATTATTTCAGCCCACTGAGAAGATGGGGGTTGCTTTTTAGATGGGGCAGCATGGGCTATAGCTATGTTTGTGAATTACATGCTCAGTCACTTTCGATGATACAGGCCAGTATGCTAGGCCAATCAGTGGTCCTTCATTACTTAAGGAGCTGGTGGTGCAGCTCAAGTCTTATCCAGAAAATCTGAATCTTCATACCTTAGATGGGAGCAGGTGTATGCATTTAAAGCACCCCTAGTGTTTTTCTTCCTGAAGGTCTGCAGACTGTGCTCTCAGGAGTCTGGAAAAGTATGAAACCCTCACAGCCTCATTGTGGACATCAAGCCATTATTACAGGAGGATAAGTCAATCCCAAATGGTTTGTGCTACTCAAAAAGCTATTTGTGTGACTGTCATTTTATTCTAGTTTTCGGGGAAATATTTGTTGTTGTTGAGTCATTAAGTCATGTCCAAGTCTTTGTGACCCCCTGATTGCAGTGTGCTAGGCTTCCCTGTCCTTCATATCCCCTGGAGTTTGCTCAAACTCATGTCCATGGAGTTGGTGATGCCATCCAACCATCTCATCCTCTGTTGCCCCCTTCTCTTCCTGCCGTCAATCTTTCTCAACATCAAAGTCTTTTCCAATGAGTCGGCTCTTTCTTAAAAAAATGAATGAACATAGGGACAACCTGGGCACAATCTGGTAAACACTGGACATGCCTACACCAACACAATCCAATTTGTAGGAAGGAGGCAGTATGATTGGACACACATCGTGGCAGACTTTGAAATGTACCCATGGTCTTTTGAACCTAATCTGTAAAGAAATAGGTAGCTCAGGTCTGAGGCTCTCATCACATCCCTTCAAAGGTTCAAATTCCTTAGCATGGCCTTCTGAACCTTCCATGACCTGCCACTGAGGCCTTAGCTTGAGGCTCTCCCTAATCCTTGTGAACACTGATCTTGATACCTTCTTTCCCTGTGACTCCACTTGGAATGATCTTCCCCCCTCTGTTCATTTGGCAGCCCTGTCTTGCCCCTTCATTCCTCTTAGGAGCCTCCGCTGACCCCCCAAATTGGACTCAGCACTGCCCTGCGTCCTGGGTACCGGCTTCTGTCTTAGCACCTTCCTAGCATGTTGAGTCCTTGTGCATAAGCATCTCCTTCACTTGATGGTAAGCGACTCCTGAGCAGTGATCTCTCTCTTCCTGCTATGGTATAACCAGGCCAGGACCTGGTGTACCGTCGATGCCCCATAAATGTCTGCAGTGAGATTGGTAGATGTAAACATTAAGTAGAAAGCAAATAACAAACTCATTCTCAAGTTTTCTTTCAGCCAGATGCTGCTAGAAAGAATTTTGAGCACTCTTTTGCCAATGAGTCCAAAGCTTTTGAGGGGTATCTGGAAGCCTGGGCTCCTGGGGACCACAATGGAGGGATCTGGAAATTCCTGCCTTGTGGATGCATAAGCCACTGGAAACCCATGACTCTGTAGAGAAGAGAGCAGTGAGGGCGTGGACGCCATCCAGTTGCTTATTTTCTCATCTTCACAACTACCTCTTAATTGGCACGGGCTTCCCAGGTGGTGCTAGTGGTTAAGAACCCACCTGTCAATACAGGAGACATAAGAGATGTGGGTTCGATCCCTGCGTTGGAAAGATCCCCTGGAGAAGGAAATGGCAACCCGCTCCAGCATTCTTGCCTGGAGAATCCCTAGGACAGAAGAGCCTGGCGGGCGACATACAGTCCACAGCCATGCAAAGAGTCAGACACAACTGAAGCGACAGCGTGCAGGCAGGCACTGTGGAAGTGATGTACTCTTGAACTTTTGCCAAGAGTAGCTGTGTGCTCACAAAGCTTTTCTCTCCAACGAAATGGTTTCTGTCCTTCGGTCACTTGTGGACAACCCTGACTTCAGTCCATGGGTGAATGACAAGGCAGCGGCAAGTCAGTTTGAGAGAATAAAACAACAGATGAACCCATGGGTTGGTGTCTACATTATGAAGTCTTATCTCATCTGAGTGGAATGAGATTGAGATAAGTTCTTTGGAAATCTTCTCCAGAAATAATAATAAAAAGTCCTGTTGTCTTATGAGCTGTATAGTTTTTAACTTTTTTCATTTATTTTGCTGCACTTCTAGTAGCTTGAACTAACTATAAAGCACAAAATATCTGTGCTTTGCTTCTGTTCTCAAAGCTCTTAACTATTTGGCCCTGAGGGCAAGGAGACAAAAACAATTTGGTTTTACTCTGCCACATTCCAAAAATAACTGTAGTAATATCCTCTTTGGTTATCTTAAAAGTATAGTGTGGAGGCTTTTATCCCAAAGTAGCAGTGTCTGACTGTTGGGGGGTTGGGGGGGACCTTAGCTATATGACTGTTATTTAGCAACTAAATGCTGGTGACTCATTCACTTTGACTGTGGTACAGGAAAATTCTTTCCATGGAAAATACAAGAAGGGAGGGGGGAGAAATCTCTCTGAACCACTGTGTAGTATTTTCCTTTGGAAAAGGCTCCTCTGAAAATGAATAGGCACCAGCTGTTACTCTGCTGGCTTAGTCCCCAAAGCTCCTGGAGATTCTCCCTCAGCTGGGCTTTCTGAGCAGTTCAACCACAAAGGTAGACAGGTAGGCTCAGAGCCGCAATAAGGGATCAGTTTGGTTAATAAACTAAAATCTCAGGATTAAAAACGGTCACCTGAATAAAAGAGAAATTGAACTCACTGCATTCATAGTATCTGGAATATTTATATGATGCTTTGGTTTGGGCTAGAAACCCAACGGTGTCTTACTGTCAAATTCCATTAGGAAGAGAGGGAGGGAGAGGGGGAGAGAAAGACAGAGTTAGTTCTGTTCCCTTAGCTTTGCACCGATTGACATGAAAGCCTTGGGGAGAAGTGCCTCCGTGAGATGCTAATCTATTTATGCAGCCAAAATATAACAAAATAAGTTCACCTGCGAGGCGCACAGTGCCAAACTAATTCTAGCTCGCTGAGTTTCATTTTGCTTGTCAGCGTCTCCTCGACGAGGGCTCTGGGGGCGTTAGGGATGGGGCAAGGAGACTGTGCAGCGCTGGCCGTGAACATTTGGGGGGTTGAAAAGGGCTTCTCTTCCTGCTCCTGAGTCCCGCCCATCCCTGAGTTCACCCTGCTCTCATGCTAGACTCTTCTTTATGAATGGAGGTTAGAGAAGCCGCTTAAAGGCGCTTCAGTGCTTACTCTCCAGCTGGCCGCTGACTTAGGAAAAACATGACCCTGTGGGGCCGCGATGGGGGCAAGGGAGGGCTGTGGGAGAAGTTTGTGTCATAGGAAAGACGACCCAGGGGTGGAGGGGCCTTCGCCCTTTCTTACAGGCGGAGATGCCCAGGCTTTAAATAGTAAAGCCCTGAATCACAGATGTAGGAATGTCACAGCCGCTTGATCTTGCCACTGTAACCCTGCAGAAAACCAGCCCCGCCCGGTGTCATCTCAGCTCTAAACAAACTCGGAGGCAACGATGAGGCAGGTTGCCTGACTTCATTCCTTTCTGTTACCGCGGCTCTCTTAGACCCAACACGGTACAATATTTGCAGTAAAACAGTCTAATCCTGGCTGTGCGTTCTGGTTCTGAAAGATGCATGGTCCATCTGCTGTTCTCCCAGAGCAGCAGCATCTGCCTTTGTGTCTCTTGCTCATCACATCTCTCCCACACGGTGGGGAGCCTGTGAACGATCTGGGTTTGGGAGACAGGTGCTGCAAAGGGGTGGGGGGGCGGCTTGGTGACTCCACCCCCTGGAAGTCACCTGCTCCCTGCAGACAGACCTGTGCTCCCGCGGGTCAGAAATTGAAAGCCAGGATCAGGGTTAGGCTGGTGAGGGACGTGGGTGTGACTGTTTACCCTTCGCTTTGTGGGCTGGGAGGGCTCCTCCCTCACACATAGGGAACCAAGAGGGCTTGTCTAGAAAACGCGAAATAATTGGGGAGAAGGGGAAAGTCAAGACCCTACCTAACAGGATAAGTCAGAGTTTTACTTTGATCCTGGATGAGGGACTGAATCCTGAAAAAAGCCTCTTCCCAGGCTCCCTCTCATTGTCCCAGTCTGTCACCCTCCTCTCCCCGCTGCTCCACATTTCAGGTAAAGGGGGACAAGGGAAGTCAACCATCATTATTCATTTTTCATTATCATTGAGCCTCCAGGACCTTAAAAGTTGAAGGACATGAACTTGAAGTCGTCGCTCCCATTATTTTTCTACTAAGGCTAATTTTATTGATTCAGTTAGTCTTGAGAGAAGCTGAATCTGAGAAAGCAGCAGTCATAGGAAACTAATAAGCTAACAATTGACTAGTTTGACTTACTGGAACAGTCGCTGGCTGCCCCTCGTCGGCCCACCCACCCCTTCCTGGCAATCATTTATCAGACCCCGGGAGGGGGCCGGTGCTCGGGGATCATTTTGATGCCCGTTCTGCCGGCGCGAGGAATGCTACGTGGTGTCAGTGACCAGAGCTTAGGACACTGGAATTTTGCATTTGTTACAGCAGCAGCTGTAACGAGTGGCTGCGCCGGCCGAAGGGCAGCGTCCCCGAGCAGGGCGCGGCCACCACTTGGCGGCGATCGCTGGGGCGGCACCCGAGCTCGGCCCTCGAGATGGGGGCGGGATTTTAGAAAGAAGCCCGGACTCGGCGAGTGGATGGCCGGGCGCTTCCTCGCAGCCTCTGCAGCAGCCGATCTGTCTGCCCAGCGGCGCTCCGGCTCCTAGACTTTGTTCCTGTTTCCTCTCGCGCTGCTCACCAAAGGCACCGGTTACCATGGTGAAGGAGAAAGGTAATTATAAATATCGATCCCTGTGCATGGCTGCAGAAGTTGCACTGGCGTTGCAGGGCTGGGCCACCTAATGGGAGACGATCAATGGAAAGCCAGGCAGACATGTTCTGGGTGTGAGAATCTGTATTGTGAAGTCCGGGTTTGCATAGAGCAGAGACTTACTTCATTAAGAATCTTTCATTTAGCAACCGGGCGTCCCAAGAGCATTCCTATTTCTGGAGTGTTTGCACAGCCGAGCTCCCAGGGCGTGTGTCTCTTTTGATTGCTATTGCATTTGGAATTTTTGGTTGTGTTTGAGACTTGCCTTCCTGCCTTCATCCTAGCCTTCACTCTTCCTCACTTACCCCCACCCAAATCAATATTAATAAAGATGTGTAATGAAACGGCCCTTCTACCAGGTCTAGGCTGTGTTGGGACCTGCCCAAGCTTAGCTCCAAGTTCCAAGCGGTCGGTCTTTAAGGTTCCAGGTGTGCCTCTCTAATAACCTGTCATTTCAGCGGCATCCCTAATCACTCCTCCAAACACCTTAAAAGATGGGTTACTCGTCAAGGGCGGCAAATCATGTCTTAAGAATGTGAAAAGGGAGAGGATGGTCACGCTCTGCACAGGTGTACAGTATTTATGCACTGGGCGTGGTCCGAAATGGAAGTTAAACTTTTCAGAATTGAATAGTTATTTAACTTATTCATTTGTCTGGGAAATGTAAAAGAGCACAACAGTATTTGATTTTAGTTATCCAAGTAACATATAAATATGTCTTATGTTAAGGAAGTGCAGTGTCACAGGAGATTAGAGAGTGAAAGATGAAATCCCCTTGCCCCTATCCGGTTCACTTTAATTCCCCCTTTTCTCTTGAGGCAAAATTGTTAATAGTATGTATCCTTCGAGAACTTATAGAAGGAAAAAGATAGATAGACAGAAGTATTAAAAAAGGATCATTCTCTGGTCATTTTTTTGTGACTCGATTTTTTTTTCTTAATAATATGTCTTCAGGACCTTCACTACATGATTTGAGAGTGTGAGTAACCACCACTGAATTTTGCTTTTTGGTAAGCTTGGATGTATTCTGCCACATTTCCTGACTGTGGACATACTTTTCTCCATAAACACAGATGTCTGCTCTTTGGGCGCTGTCTTCAACATTTCCGTGATTTATCTTTGTCTACTTTCTCTTAAAGCCCCTACAGGGAATAAATGTGAGGTGAACATGCTGAACTCAAACTGATCCCTATTGTTGGAAACTCAATTCAGGTTTATTATACTAGTGGATGGATGGAGGAATAGGATCATGACAGCTAACCATGTTAGGGCCGCACCTTAGCACAAAGAGAAACAGCTTCTGGTCAGTCCATTCTGTGCCTATGTATCTTTCATAAATCACAGGGTTTAGCTTTGGTTTTACACCAACTAAGGGGTAATTGAATGAAATGATTTAGTGAGAATAAAGGTGCTTCTAATAATATTTCCTCTCTTTTTGGGGTGCTACCAGGAACCCTAAATAAAGACATTGACATTTAATCAAGGTCAGGTCTCTTCATTTTTACCTCCCCAACAGCTGAAACAACCTGACTCTGATCTCTACTGCTAATGGTTTTGAGTTTGTTTCACCAATATGAGTAATTTATGAATGATGGGAAAGGGGATTGCAAAGGTCACTTCCCAATTCCATCCCCCAGGGGCCCATGGAAGCCCTGGACTTGCTGTTCGTGGTGAATGTTTTATAGGTCAGTAGTCCCCAAATAGCAACTCTTCTTAAGTCATTAGAGACTTCCCAAAGCTTGGATTGCCTGGGTTCACATTAGCTTTCCAAGTCAGTAACCACTTTCTGACTAGAACACTTTGGACAGGCCACCAAGAGGTCACATACTAGTATTATCTAAGCCCTTAGCCACTGATTAAAGGCTGTTCCTTTTCTATTTTGAGGTCCATGTCAGTCTCCACTTCTGCCTCCCAGCTCCCTGATTGCATTGACCTCAGTCAACAGCAGGGAAAGGCAGGGTTTTTGGTGGGAAAACAAGGGCCTCCATGGAAAGAAAGGAATTTCAGTAAAGCTTCTAAAGCCAGAAGGGCACAGGAGCGCTTGCAGTCCCGGCACTCATCCTAGACCTGGGAAAACTGGGCTTCAGAAAGGGTTAGTGAATTGCTCAAAATCACGCAGCAGGTAACTGGACTAAGTTCAGGTTTATTATACTCGTGGGTGGATGGAGAACGTAGAGGAGACTCGTCCTCTGTGTTCCATCAAAGGAGGACATGGCTCAGTGTCTGCATTTATCACCCACTGGCTCCATCTCTAGAGAGGAAACCTCTCAGAAGCAACCCTGTGTCTCTATCTTTAATTTTCTAGTTCATAGCTTGACACCTGCACGTCATAGATTCTCAGAGTTGAAGCAGCTTGGCCCACTGTCAGAGCTAGATCTGGAACCTGTGGCCTCCTGATCCTGAGACTTTTCCAGTACGCTCTGCTTCCTCTTGCTTCCAGAGAGTTCCAGCTTCTTCCTTCCTCTTGGGGCAGACACAAATCAGCCTGGAGTGAACTTGCGTCATGGTAGCATCCATCCTGAGGAACCCGGGATGTCTTCTGAAGGAGTGACGTAGGTTCCCCGTTGCTCATCACTTGGAGATGGTTTAGGTCACGCTGGTTTGTGCTGCCATTTTCTCTGCTGGATAAAGTTTCCATGACACTGATCAAAAGAAAGCCTGCTGGCAGATCACAGGTCTGCAAGTGTGGGATGACATTGGCCAACCGACTTTGACCCTCATTCTCTTCTGCTCTCCCAACCAGGCACCCACCCACTTCTAGTCACAGACCCTTGTTGATCTGGGAATCTTCATGAAATAGTTGTTTCTCTGTTTTGCATTCAAGAGCATCTTAACCTTGCTGTGTCCTGTAACAAAGAGACAGGAGAGATTTTTGTGGGTTTATCAGTCAATATCTGTCTTCCTGAATACACTTTCATCTACCCAACTCCAGTGGCCTAGTCTACTCATTAAAAACTTTAATTCTAGCTTATGTGTGTCCTAGTGCAAGTTTTAAAAATAAACATGAAGGGGATTTATTATTTCTTAGGGTTAGAGAAAACAAGTATAAGCAAATATTAGAGATTAAGTTATGTAAACACTCGTTTGTTTAAATAATAAGGGAGCTTAGGGTTTGGAAAAGGTTTTATCCTTCATGTAAGAAGGATAAAAATTCAGCAGTGAGGGAGGCACATCACGGAAAACAATTCTACAGTTGAGCACATCATTTTTTGTTTGTTTTTTTTTCCCAGAAGTTTTCTGCCACTGTTGGATGACCCAGCTTGCTTTTAAGGTAGTGAAAAGTGAAAAGTGTTAGTTGCTCAGTTGTGTCCAACTCTTTGTGATCATGGACTGTAGCCTGCCAGGCTCCTCCATGCATGGAATTCTCCAGGCAAGAATACTGGAGTGGGTTGCCATTTCTTTCTCTGGGAGATCTTCCCAACCCAGGGATTGAACCCAGATCTCCTGCATTGTAAGCAGATTCTTTACCATCTGAGCCACCAGGGAAGCTCTTTTAAGTAGACTAGGACCCAGTGAAACTCATTCTAGTTCATCCTTGATGGAGAGATGTTCACCGTCCACCTGACATCCCAGTGTATGGGACGCGCACGCACACACACGCACGCACACACACGCACACACACACAGTATGGGACACGCAAACTCACAGAGTATGGGACACAGACACACGCACATGGGGCAACCTTGTTTCTTAGCAGCTTCTAAGAACAGTGGTGTGCTGGGACTCAAATGTGCCCTACAGACGGGCACCAAAGCCATCCTCTTAGAATGCTGATGTCATCATATTTCCAGGTGAAAAACCTAAATGAGTGACAAGGTAAACTTCAACACTTCCTGCTAATCATTGAGGATTCTCTCTAAGTCCTTAAATTACCTCCTCCCTTCCCCCATCTAAGCCAATCTTGTTTTATTTTTAATATTATTATTAAACCTGCCAGTTATTGAAGTAACTTTGCATTGACAGCTTTATATACATCACCTCTAATCTCTGAGCCCATTAGGGTCAGTGGCACTCCTCCCTTTCAGTAAATGAGAAAGAGGAGATTCATGGGAGTTTAGACACTTGCCAGAGATCACTTAGCCAAAAAGTAGAAGAGCTGATTTTCTACTCAGGCCGTTCTGGCTGCAGAATCTGCACTAATTGTACCTATGCTCCAACCCCCCCCCCCATTTTTTCTATTTGAATAATCATGGATATATTTTCCATCTCCATCATGGTGTCATTCTGCCCCTCCTGCCCCGTGAGAAATACATATTGTCTCCTTTTACATATTTGCCCATGACCTAACTCAAGTTCTGCTTCCTTACAATGGTTTTCAAAGGCCCATTCCTTCTGTAAATTCTTCTCAAATTACTCTGAGCACCTAAGTCAACACCAGAGAAATTAAACAACAATCTATCACCTGTACGACTTAAGAAAGAGTGTTCATCTCTCCCTCAGGAGTTGCTGACTTCATATACTGTCTTATGAAACAACCTTTAGAATTGCCAAGTGTTGCTGCCTCTAACGGTGTCTGTCCTTCCGCCCCATCCCACTCCTCCCAAACACCCACACCCACACAAACACTCCCCACTCAGGAGCGTGCACACTGCCTAATGTAATCGAAACCCATTTCTCTTCCATCCTCGGGGAAGTCTGAGAACAGATTGCTTTCTGCAGTGTGATAATTCATCATCCATTCGAGTCACCTCCCAGGCCCCCTATTGGTATAGACTAGCTCCTCCTAGAGTCAGTTTCTCAACCCTGCTTTCCAGGTGGCTGTTTCGTATCCCACCCTGACCTGCTCCTAGAACTGTCTAGGTTGTTCATTTTTCCTTAACTTGAAAAGCTCCAAGTTTTTCAAGGGGACACCAATGACAAGAACATTTCCTAAGTAAAGTCTAAAGGGAAACTATTGATTTAAAGAGACACCACGATGCTACAAGCTTCAGAATACATTTTCTGGATTACTGGCTTACACAAACATCTCAGTTGTGAACTTTGCGTCTTTAGAGGGAGCGGAGATCCAGTTTTGTCACCATATTCCACTGGAGAGGGGAAAAAAAAAAACCCAAGAGTGAATTTCTCTTACTGTTTTATAAATGAAATAGTACTACTCTCACCAGGAAGTCTGACTCTGCCCCACTTGTCTTCAGGACTAAAGGGCTGTCTAGATGATGGGATTTCTAAGGCTAAGGGAAAGAACTTCACATTTTAAAAAATCACAACAAATCTTTGCCCTCTGCCACCTACTCATTAATGTCTAAAGAAATGCTTGTTCAGAGAGAAAGAGAGGGAAAAGATTTTGTTTCCACAATTAGAGTTAAAGTTGACTATGGAAAGACATCTGAGAGAAGGAAGGAAGTGAAGTGAGTCGCTCAGTTGTGTCCGACTCTCTGCAACCCCATGGACTATAACAGTCCATGGAGTTCTCCAAGCCAGAATACTGGAGTGGGTAGCCTTTCACTTATCCAGAGAGAAGGAATACATTGACTTAAATTTACCCAGAGCTCTTGAGAGCCATCTTCAGCTGATTGGGTCACTTAGAAGTGGTCCTGCCTCTTGCTTCTCTGATGACCTGGTTGGGTGACCAGAGAGGGTGAAACAACCAGTACTGCTTCACAGAAACTCTTTTAAAGAACAAGAAATTAACTTTCCAAAGTCCTGCAGAAAAGATGTCCTAAGTGAGACCCAACCCACTAAAAGCAAAATCTTGGCAGTGATTCTCTGTGAGGAGGGAGCCCCTTGATGTCATCATCATATTCACTGCCCCTGGGAGGCAAGCAGGAGGGTCCTCATAGTGCTGGCATCTCATATGCCAAAGCCAAAACACTGAGTGTTTTCCTGAGCCAGCATTAGAGCGTCAGAGGACTTTTCAGAAGGTTCAGTGATGGGTGAGTGGTGCAGGATTTCTTCCCATTGTGGTTGAGCCTGCTCTGGGCATACCACAGTAGAAACCAGCCCAGCTTCCTATTTCATTGTGTGTTGGTCTGATGGTGACTCATACCGAGAGGTATGTTTATCCCAAACTGGCAGGAGCTGTGTAGTCAAGGGCAAATTTTGTTAGCAGTGGGGGAGGGTGAATATTTGTAGGCATGACCTCTTTTCTCTGAAACATTGTATTTGTGTTCACAGTGACATGATTAATGCTATTATGGTCCACTGTGCCTTGGAGGGCACCAGGGGTGAGTTTCTGTGTCCCATTTCAATCAAACAGGCTGACTTTTTTGAATACTTAGACTTAACCGTGAAGATGCTGGCTTTCTTAAGCTTTCAGAGAAATTACTGTCTAGGGCAGTGATTCTCAAATGTTAGCAGACATCAGGGCCACCTGGAGTTTGGTCAGAGTGGGGATTTCTGGACCGTGGTCCCAGAGTTCTGATTTAGTAAATCTGAGGAAGGGCCTGAGGTTTTGCGCTTCTAGCAATTCCCAAGTGATGTTGATGCTCATGGTTCAGGGACCATACTTGGACACTATCCTGGTTTCTTGTCCTTAAAATGATCCGTGTTCTAGGCAGAGAAGAGAGAACTTTTATATAAGTAGCCTCTCTGCTCTCTCTTGCCAGTTTTATCTTGCTTATAATGCAGATGGCAAAGTCAAGAGCACTGTTTTCATTTTGACTCTCTTGCAGCATAGGATGAAGCTTCAGTTCATAAAATGGAGACCTTCGGTGAGCCTTGAGTGACCAGGAAACTGCTGTCCGTATATGACACTGGATGTGCAGGGGGTGGGCAGGGTGGGAGTCGGGGCAGTTACAGGGCACTTTTTCCTGGGAGTGAGTTGGGGCTCAGCTTGGCTTGGGGGAGTCAAGGCACAAATATACCATTTTGTAACCATCACTCCTAATTCTGAAGGGTTGAGCACTTTTACTGGGGTTCATAGACCTCTTTGGAATCCTTTGGTTAGAGACAGTTTCAGGAGCTATCTTGGCTCACAAAAGCTGCAACTGTTTAGTTTCTGAGGAGCTAAAATGTGTTATTAAAACCTCAAGCAGTTTTAATATAGACCATTGTATTGGTCTATATTCTTATTGTTGTTCTATATTCTGTTGTTCAACTACAGATTGTTCAACAATCTGTATTCACAATGCTATTTAAAACACTGTGAAGGGAGAAATTTAAGAAAAATTAAAAGAAGCAGAGAATGGTAGAAAAAGATAGCAAGGTTATTTCACACTGGAGTATCTGGAGGGACATGAGAGAGAGGGCTATACCCCTCAGAAAAATGGCAGGGGCTGTGGGTCCCCTGGTCTGTGGAAGGTCCCCCAAGTGGCATGTGGGGCTGGAGGAGTGTTGCTGGATTGCTGTGCACCATCTGGGGGAGCCCTGTCTGGACAGCTACTGGGGCTCAGTTTTGGGGCTGACCGTGGGAATGGTATCTGCTGGACTAGGTTCAATGATGCTGTTCCTGCTCAGCTAGAAGATGCTTCCAGTCCTGCCATGTGTGAAGAACCCAGCCTGAAGCAGTGAGCCATAGCAACCGGTGTCTTGAACTCATCACAAATTTATAAAGGTCTACTCTCTGCAAGGCATTTCGAGGGTAACCTAATACATGGAAAAGGTCCTGCCTTCAGCAGGTTAATGAATTAGCCAGTGGTGGGAGGGGTGCTGATTGAAAACAGAAGCCACACAAAGTGATCAGGAGGAGTATCAAGGTATCCTACTGAGGTTCAAAGGAAGGAAGAGTTAGTGTTTCAAACGAATCAGAAAAGGCTTTACAGAAAAGGGAGCATTTAAGATTGGTCTTGAAGAGTTCTTCAGGGACTCCCCTGATGGCTCAGACAGTAACGTGTCTGCCCACAATGTGGGAGACCTGGGTTCAATCCCTGGGTCAGAAAGATCTCCTGGAGAAGGAAATGGCAACCCACTCCAGTATTCTTGTCTGGAAAATCTCATAGACAGAGGAGCCTGGTAGATTACAGTCCACAGGGTCGCAAAGAGTCGGACACAACTGAGTGACTTCACTTTCTTTTCTTTTTGAAGCGTTCTGTTAATTTCTTCCGGTTAGGGATGGTGTTTAATTCAATTCAAACCCATTATACATTGTCTGCTCCATGGTAAGTATTCAGTGAATGTTGAATGAACTGACAAGTGGATGGAGGATGTGTATGGGTAGAGAGATGGATATTCTTAAGTGTTTATTCAGAGCCTAATAAGAGACTGGCAATCTGGGTACAGAAACAAAATGCAATTCTTGACCTAAAAGCACTCACATTCTAACAAGGGACATTAACACAAAAATAAATAATTAGGATACAATGTGAAATGTATGCAACAGAGAACTCTTTAATGTGGGACTGCAGTGCAGGGGGGTGGTTAATTCTCCTGGGAGGTCATGGAAGGCTAGGCTTTGAAGGATGAACAGGAGTGCAACAAATGAATAAAGGGGAAATGAGAGAAAGATTTCCAATTGGCAAAACAGAAGCAGTGAAGGAAATGCAGCCAGCTGGGTTTGGCAGGAACTACCATTAGTCAGGAGGTACTGCAGTAACCAAGGGGGAGGGTAAATGGAGGGCTTTGCAGGTCAGGTTGAGTTGAGGATGGACAGAACCAGAGGTTGTACATTCAGATGCCTCTAAGAATCAGGCAGATGACCTAGATGAGTGGAGATGGGGACAGACGGGACAGTAGGGCCCTCTCGAGAGGAAAAGCCGCTCTACTGCTCTATCCTGGTTCACACAAAACTAGGAACGGAGGGATGTGGGCCACGGGGCCAGACCTTCCAGTTTCCAAGAGTGACTAGAAATAGGGGTTTTTATGTAAAAATCTCCAGATGCTTAAAGTTGGCAAGTGATTCAACTTTTTCTTAAAAAAATCTTCATGTAGGCCAAACAAAACATATCTGTGGGCAGGACTCAGCCAAAGGACCTTCTGATTGTGGTCTGATTGTGGTCTGATTGTGGTCTGTGCTCACCAAGCCTACCCACAATAAGAAACACATTTTCACACAAAAAGACTAAAGACTTGTGCACTTACACATGTAGATGGCTAATGAAAAAGTCATGTGAAACAATACTTAACACTTACTCTCTGCTCTTTTCTAGTCTCTTCTATTTTCTTATTATGTGGCTCAGTGGTAAAGAATCCACCTGCCAATGCAGGAGACAGTAAGAGATCTGGGTTCAATCGCTGGGTCGGGAAGATCCCCTGGAGGAGGAAATGAAAACCCACTGTAGTATTCTTGCCGGGGAAATCCCATGGACAGAGGAGCCTGGCAGGCTAAAGTCCATGGGGTTGCAAAGAGGCAGACACTGAGTGACTGAGCACACAAGTTGGTCATGATTCATTTTGGGTCATTGGGTCAAGACTGGAAATTTGAAAACCATTGGTTTAGAACATCTGCATCAAATTACTATTGGATAAAAACAGAATAAGGTACTTTCAGGGGCAAACATGTTTCCATTCTTGACACTTAAAATAGTGCTTAATAGATACATTTTGATTACCTTGAATTTCTTCACTTACAACTAAAAAAGTTTTGACAGGATGATTTCAGAATCTTTTAGTGGTCTAAAAGATTAGGTCTTTTAGTGGTCATTTTATCCTAAACAGAAGTTGACCAAAATTTGGTGTCATCTTCTGGGGCGCTTGATACAGTTAAGAACTGACCCAGCTATTAAATTCAGAGTAAAATGCTACATTGTTGAAGTTCAGCAGAAAGTCCAAAGGAAGCCCCCATTCAGGACTCACTAGCATCTACCTGATATTTCTGGAATGAATTTTTCATTTAAAAGAATTTCCCCCTATGATTCCACATCACCTCTCTTCTGTGACCATGCTCACCTGGTCCCATTGCTTGTACATCACAGCCAGGGAGAGGGGAACAAGTTCAGGACTTGGGCAGTCTGTGAGGTACCATGTCACCCATCATCAATGCAACAGCTATTCACCTCCATTGATTGGACATCATGTGTTTATATAGCATTCAGTATGGACCTATCAGAGCACCTCAAGAAGCATTAAAATGTAGGGAGCTTTGGAAAGAGACCACCCCTCTCTTGGAGCTTCCCAGGTGGTGATAGTGGTAAAATATACCCACCTGCCAATGCAGGAGACATAAGAGATGTGGGTTTGATCCTTGGGTCAGGAAGATCCCCTGGAGGAGGGCATGACAACCCATTCTAGTATTCTTGCCTGGAGAATCCCATGGACAAAAGAGCCTGGCGGGCTACAGTCCATAGGGTCTCAAAGAGTCAGACACGAGTGAACGACTTAGCACACATGCACCCCTCTCTTGGGATATCTGAGAGGTGATCTGTCATTGCAGCAGGGAACAGCAGTCTGCTAGGCCAGAGAGTATCCGATACAATATTACCTGTGCACTGTCAGACCATCAGGTGCAGGTTTGAAGATGAGATGGAAAGTCCCCTTGTTTTTACAGGACCTGCGTGTCGCCTCCCTCCATTCTCATCCTCACATGGGCAAGCGGCCCCCTCTGGAGTTGTGCAGCCCACGGCCTGCACGTCTTCCTTCCCCAGAGGCAGTGATGCCTGGGAGCGAATGCTGGGGTTGGTATAAGTTGAATCACGACTCCCCACTTTCCAGAGGATGTAGAGCCAAGCTCTTCACCTGAGTATGATTCTGTTTCTTTCTTCAGTGAAAATAGCAGAGAACACCCACTTTTCTCTTCGAGTGTGGAGGTTTGATAAGTTATCTGAGAAGTTTGAGCACTGCAAAGAATTATTGGTTAGATTTGCAAAAGAAAAAAAAAAGCCTGTGATGGATTGTTCATCAGAAACTAGGCTAGTGTGAGCTGTATGCTCAGTCACTCAGTCGTGTCTGACTCTTTGAGACGCTATGGACTGTAGCCTGCCAGGCTCCTCTGTCCATGGGATTTTTCAGGCAAGAATATTGGAGTGGGTTGCCATTTCCTTCTCTAGAGGATCTTCCTGACCCAGGGATCAAACCCACATCTCCTGTGTCTCCTGCACTGCAGGCAGATTCTTTACCCATGGAAATGATGAAGTCTAGGAGAAAAAAAAAAGGTACAAGAAAGGCACTGTATTCACAGATTGCACTGGAAGTTCTAGTACAATGATAATGACATTCTCAATGTGTAAGCACTGACCACAGTTAATTGAAAATTAAAATTAAATTGAAATTTAAATTGAAAATTAAAATTAAATTGAAAATTAACTGTGGTTTTGCCATATTAGTAAGAACAAGACATTAGCAAGTAGTGGCTGAGTTGGTATAAGAATGTAGCAGTAAGAATAGCAGTAAGACTTTTGTAAGACCAAGAAATGTGGTGATGAAGTCCAAGAAAAACACCAAAAGTTGAACATATCTGCTTATGGTGGGCACCGAGTGGTTGGGAGGAGAGGTAAGGCAGGCAGTTACCATCATGCAGTCTCTGAACTTTTCATGCATATAAGCCTTCTTAATACCTTAAACTTTGATATAAAGCAAAACATATGGGAGAAAACTCATACTACCCATCTCATATCTTTATTGTCAAGATTCATTTCAATGAGATAACATATGTAAAAAGCTCAGAAATGTTAATTGAAGATCACTTGATCTGTAGAGAATAGTAGGGTAGGGGCATAGCCCAGAGCCAAAGGGAATGACCCAATATTCCTTGCAGAGAAAAAGAAACCTAAAATGTAGGCAATGAGAACTAAACTTGTAACTGAGCAGAGAGGCAGTCAATCTGCCTGCAGCTGGGGTTTTCAGGAGACACACACAGGTTTGGAGCTGAACTGGTGAAGCCCTTCCCTGAATACGTTCATCTCTTTCTCGTTTGTCCCTTGCAGTACAATTGCTGCATTTACCTTGATAACTTTGTAAGATTATCCCCAAAGCCTTTGGGATATTTTAAGCTTGCCTGGAAGCAGGAGCTCTGCAGCCAGACTGCCCAGGGTTCGGATCCTGACTCCACGGTTAACTTATTGTGTGACCTGGAGCAAGTCACTGAATCCTCCCCTGCTCCCCCATGCCTCAGTTTCCTCATCAGAAAATAAGGATATCAGTAGTACCAACTTCATAGGGTTGTTGTGAGGATTGATTCAGTTAATATTTATAAGCCATTTAAAGGAATGCCCAGGGGGACTTCCCTGTGGTCCAGTGGTTGGGAGACTTCACTTTCCAATGCAGGGCGTGTGGGTTTGATCCCTGATTGGGGAACTAAGATCCCACATGCCTCACAGCCAAAAAAAGAAAAAGAAAACAGAAGCAATAATGTAACAGATCCAATAAAGACTTACAAACTGGTCCACATCAAGAAATCTTAAAATAAAATAATGCTTGTCACCTAACAAGTGAGAGTGTTAGTTGTTCAGTTGTGTCTGATTTTTTGCAATCCATGGACTATAGTCCACCAGGCTCCTCTCTCCATGGAATTCTCCAGGCAAGAATACTGGAATGGGTTGCCATTTCCTACTACAGAGGATCCGCCTGACCCATGAATCAAACCCGGGTCTCCCACATTGAGGGCAGATTCTTTAGCATCTAAGCCACCAGGGAAGCTCACAGAAAGAGCTCCGTAATCGTTTGCTCTTGCCGCCTTTGTTATTATTGTCCCTCTGGACTGAGTAAAGTTGTGTGTGAAGGGGCCACCATGTTCCCTGGGATGGAGTTCAGTGAGCAGATTAGTTTGGGGATGCAGGCAAGTGAACAAAGCTGAATGGGTGAGTTGAGGAACCACCCATTCCTGCTGGACAGTCTCTTTGAAGTTCACCTTAAGCAGAGTAAGACTGTGTACCTTTTTGTCATGAGACCCTGCTCTGGACCACACGCGTGGCTTCCCGTGGCCAGTCATCCCTACTGTCCTGGCATAAAACATCACTAAGGACCTCCCCCGACTGGGTTCTTGAGTCCCAAGCCCCCTGGGCAAGTGAGCTGCCAATCCTAGTTCATCTTCACCCTGTGGAATGAAACAAGATGTCTGATAATAATTTGGTGCAGGGATGTGTGGATTTTGTAAGAACAGTTGTTCTGAAAAGTTGGAGGCTAGAAGCCGGGTGTGCCCAGGATTCTTGCCGAGGAAGCTGTCCACCCACTCTGCAGCAGCCCCTGCTGGCTCCTCCCATCATCATGTCATGTCATGTCATGTCATGCTCTGGGGACAGTGCCCTTGTTTAGCCTTTCCAAGGCTCTGATGCCACCTCCGCTCCTGCCTCAGGTCAGTTCTATTGGAAATTGCGCTCCTTTGTGTGGTTCTCATTCAGAGAGAAGCTTGGCCACAGTGGATTTGAAACTGGCCCACCAGTAAGCTCATTCCTTCAGCTTTTGTTTTTGTTTTCCTGAGTCAGAAATTTAAGCAAGTCTTGTATCTTATGTCATTAGTTGGGTTTATTGACATCTTCAAAATTGATAGAGACTAATTGATAGAGACTGTTGGCAAACACAAGGCATTTAACCAAATTTCTATGTCACCCAAAGGCTGTTACTATGGAAAAGAGACAGAAAACCAGGCTACTGTTAAGGGAAAGAACACACTGATCCCACATTTATAGAGCACAGACCTTGTGCCAGGAACTGTGGAAGACAGTGACAGTAACCTTGTAATAGAGGACAGAAAAGAAAGAAAGAAAGAAAGAGAATGTATAGATGGTGCTAAGTTTAAAGCAAGTAAACAGAGATGGGGGGAGTAGGCAGATTGATTCTACCTGGGTGGTCCCAGGAGAGCTCTCGGAAGGTTGTCATGGGAGCTGCTTTAGGATGAGATGGGAAGAGCAGGAGCCAGTCTGCAAATACCTGGGGGACGAGCCTTCTGGGAAAGCAGAGGGCAGGAGGAGATCTTGAAGCAGCAGGAACTGGAGCTTGGGCAGCAGTGTGAAGAGGGCGTGAGAAGAGACCAGACCGGTGGACGGGATCTGTGGGCTACTCTAGGGCGTCTTGGATAACGCAGCAGAAGCTGCCTGGAGGCCTTAGTTGGTGGTATGATCTGCTTGAATTATGCCCTTAAAAGATCACTCTAGTTGCTCTGTAGCAAAGGAATTGAATGCATGAGTCAAAAGCCCACACTGTTTGAAGACATAAACTCTGTGCGTTCTTCCCAACTGTCCCCTAAACCCCTCGTAGCACCCTACTTGGTGAGGAACCAATTACTCAGAAATTACTCAGACGTACATCCTCTTGTTTCTAGTTTTCTGGCAAATCTCCAGTGTTGACATACCCCTAGGCAAGTTGTGTTTGTGAAAACTCCCACATGAGAGTGAGCTGGGTCTGATGGTATCTCATTCAATTTTTTTTTTTCTTCTAATGGGCTCGTTCTCAAGAAGGCAGCAGAAATGAAGTGATAATGAGGACACTTGTCAGAGTGGGGATGTGTTGGTGGAAAACAAAGATATACTTTAGCAGAGAGAATTCCATGCATTAGTAAGGGGTGGGGTGTGTGGAGGGTGTTGGAAAATCCTTGTTTGTGCCTGTACAGTTTTTCCTTCTGATTACTGTACTAATGTTGAGAAGCTGAGACTAACAGATGCAAGTCAGACCTACTATTTAAAATAGGTAGAGACAGAAAATAGATTGGTGGTTGTCCAGGTTTGAACAGGGGAAGGGCTTCCCAGGTGGCAATACTGGTAAAGAACCTGCCTGCCAGTGCAACAGACATAAGAGACGTGGGTTCCATCCCTGGGTCAGGAAGATTCCCTGGAGAAGGGCATGGCAACCCACTCCAGTATTAATGCCTGGAGAATCCCATGGACAGAGGAGCCTGGCAGGCTATAGTCATAGCATCACAAATAGTCAGACACAACTGAAGTGACTTAGCACGCATGCACAAGCAGAGTAGGGATGGGGCGTGACTGCTAATGGGTGTGGGGTCTCTTTTCGGGGTGATAAAAATGTACCAGAAAATACCAAAATTACAACTTATGGTTATGGTCACATAATACTGTGAATGTTCCTAAAGACATTGAGTTGTGCACTTTAAATGGGTAGATTTTAGGATATGTGAATTATATGCTGTTAGATTTTAGGATATGTGAATTATATGCTGATAAAACAAAATCTGCTATTTTGTTTTTATAAGTTAACTGAAATGATGATACAGAAAGTTATAAGATTCATTAAGCGCACTGAATATTCACTGGGTGTTACCCAGCAGAAGAGCATGTGTCTGTTGCTAAAAGTCATAAAAGAGCAGAGTTGGAAATTCAGCATTATTTGTGTTTCAGGTGGAGCACATGGTTATCTGTTTATGATCAAGGACCTTAAACTACAGCTCACCATATTCCCTCACTGAAACACTGTGGGGACCATCATGGCTTCCCTTTGGTGCATGCTCACTGTCTGTTGGGAAAAGTGCCGGGCACTTTACAGACATTAACTCATTTATTCTCGTAAGTGTCTGAATAGAATTTATCCCCATTTTACAGATGAGGAAAGTAAGGCTTGGGGAAGAAAAGTAACTTGTTTCAAGATCACAGAGCTAAGAGGGGTGGAGCCTGGAGTCACATGAGGTCTGTCCGACCAGAATCCAGGTTGTGGTCATCTCATGGCTGGAGGGGACCCCTCCCTGAGAGCCATCTTGTCATAGCACATGGCTCCCAATTCGTTTGCACCGTGAGCTGCGAGATGGTCCTAACTCAGCACCTAAGAAATAGGCTAACTGTACTCTGATACTATCACTCATCTCAAGACCTCCTTCCCGGGGAGGTGAGGAAGCTGCAGAGTCTGGTCCTTAGCTTACCCTGCAAGGATGTCCAGGACGAACCTTGTTCACTATCTTCTATTCCATGTTGCTCTTTGCTCACTATGTTTAAGCCAAACCAGGTGTCCTGATGGTCCCCAAACATACCCCATCCCACCCCTCCGTTGTCTACCATGCCTTACTCTTCCTTCCCACTCACTTAAATCCTGCCTCCTACCCTTTCTTAAGGGTCCAGCTGAGAGGATACTTTAATCTTGAATTTTTTTTCTGGTTTCTCACTTTTATTGCAGCACACGATTTTTTTTTTTTCTCACTTTTATTGCAGCACATGATTTACTCTCTACCTTGTATTTCCATTTCCATTCTTTCTCTTTCTCCATCTCTCTGTCTCCTTGTCTGTCTGTCTCCCCTTTCCTTCACCTTCCTCTACCTACCCTACCTACTAAACTGTAAACTCTTTGAGGCCAGTTTCTGGGATTTACATGAATATCTTGGAAGAAGGGCTGTCACTTTCACCTTACATTGCTTTTGCCCATGAAACCTCTGGGTCAGAAGGCTGCCCAATAAGCTGTGGCTCTCCCACCTCCAGGCCTGGCTCCCACCCTCCCTCCCCTTAAAACATCCTCCCTTGCCACTATTCACCTTCTGCCCACACTATGGTCTCAAATTCCCCTCCCTCCTCCCTGAAACTTTCTCCAGCTATTTGTCCCCAGCCTACTGCATGCTTCTCTCTTCAGAAGTCCTCAGCCGTGTCCGACTCTTTGCAACCCCATAGACTATACAGTCCCTGAAATTCTCCAGGCCAGAATTCTGGAGAGGGTTGCCCTTCCCTTCTCCAGGGGATCTTCCCAACCCAGAGATCAAACCCAGGTCTCCAGCACTGCAGGCAGATCCTTTACCAGCTGAGCCACCAGGGAAGCCCTCCGAAGTCCTAGCCTAGGACAAAAGGCTGTCCTACCCTCGCAGGACAGTGTTTTCTCTCTGCATTGATCAGCTCCCCCAGGGAGCACTTCCTGTGTGCTGTGCACATCACTGGCGGGGCGGGGCCTGGGTGGTCTGTCTCCACAGTTCCCCAGAAGGCCTGGGACAACACAGCACACACAGCAGTGCTCACATGGTCATTATTTGTTGACTGTAGATAAGAAGTTATTTCCCAAGTGTTGGAATTTAGGAGTTTCAATGGAGGTATTTATTTAATGTCTCTCTGTCCTCTCCCCTGGTTCCATGTTGAACTTCAAATATATTTCTTTCTTTCCCAGTGATAGATTTTACTAGGTCTGAGCTTTGCTAAACTTCAGGAAATAATCTCTTTTCTCCCACTCCTGCGGATGAGTCCCTGAAGTTAAATGAGAATGATCAAACCACCCAGGGTCAGGTTTTCTATCACCTGGGTGACTAGGAAAATACCTGGCAAGGTGACATGTATAGATTCTGTGTGTTTGCCTTTTCTTGCAAAGGTAACACTGGGCGGAGTTATGTCATACAGAAAGCCTTAACAAGTCAGAACTTCATTTCTGGAAGGAGCCTAAATACCTAAAGAGCAGTCCCAGCGTTTGTAAGATCGTGTGTGACTCTGCATGTTGGATGCTGTGAACTCAGGTCCTTCGCTTTCCTCTTTCCCTTGGGTGTGCAGATTCCAGAGAGACCCGGGGAGAGGTGACGGTGTGTGTTTATTCACACAGAGCAGGAGCGGGAAGGCCGCTTCGGAGAGGATTCAAATCTTGTTTCTGAAATTTACCGCCGTGTGAATTAAAGCCTCATGTTGCTGTTTCCTAGCAGGCAAGCCTCGGGCACAGTGCTGTGTTAGTAAATGTGTAACAGCGGACTCTGGGAGTAGGCACAGGGCAAAGCCCTGATTGGTTAAGTCTGCTGATTTCCCTGGTGTAAATACCCTCCCCATGGCTGACGTCAGGCTACTAAGATGAAGTCGCTGAGCACACAGTTGGGCAGAGCCTTGTGCAGCCAGCTATCTGCAGCAGGCAGGAGCCAAAGCAGCTCACCACTCTCGGTGCTTGAGCGCTCACTGAGGTTAATCTTAGCATACACACATTAACTATGTTCATTAGTTTGTCTAAAATACTATTTTTAAAAATTTTTTTTTAAAAATTATTTATTTTTAATTGGATAATAATTGCTTTACAATATTGTATTGGTCAGCGCTCACTGAGGTTAATCTTGGCATACACACATTAACTATGTTCATTAGTTTGTCTAAAATACTATTTAAAAAAAATTTTTTTTTTAAATTATTTATTTTTAATTGGATAATAATTGCTTTACAATATTGTATTGGTCTCTGCCATACATCAACATGAATCAGTCACAGGTATACATATGTCGCCTCCCTCTTGAACCTTCCTCCCACCTCCCACCCCATCCTACCCCTCTAGGTTGTCACAGAGCACCAGTTAGAGCTCCCTGAGTTATAGAGCAAATCCCCACTGGTTATCTGTTTTACATGTGGTAATGTGTGTGTTTCCATGCTACTCTCTCAATTTGTCCCACCCGCCCCTTCCCCAGCTGTGTCCGCAAGCCTGTTCTCTATGTGTGTGTTTCCACTGCTGCCCTGCAAATAAGTTCATCAGGACCATCTTTCTAGACTCCATATATATGCGTTAATATGTGATATTTGTTTTTCTCTTTCTGACTTACTTCACTCTGTATAACAGGCTCTAGGTTCATCATCATTAGAACTGACTCAAATGTGTTCCTTTTTATGGCTGAGTAATATTCCATCGTATATATGTATGACAGCTTCTTTATCCATTCCTCTGTCTCTGGACATCAAGATTGCTTCCATGTTCCAGCTATTGTAAATAGTGCTGCAATGAACAATGGGGTACAAGTGTCTTTTTCAATCAGGGTTTTCTCAGGATATGTGCCCGGTAGTGGGAATGCTGGGCCACCTGGTAGTTTTATTCCTAGTTTTTTAAGGAATCTCCCTGCTGTTCTCCGTAGTGGCTGTTTAAATAGTTTAACTAATTAGTAATTCCGAGTGCATTAATAAGTAGAAGCAGCCCAAAATCAAAAAGGCAAACATGGCTGGGAAGCATCCTGGTCCTGAATCAACTTCTTGGTTCTTTGTTTTTTTAAACACCTCTCAAGTGTCTGGATTTGGAGAAGGCCATGGTGGTTTCAGGCCTGAAGTTAAACCCCATCCCAGGACCCAAGGCCTAAATGCTGATAGCCTGTGACCCTCAGTCTTCATCTGAGTACCCTCAATGGCCCCAGGGGGACCAGCATCCCTCCCAGCCTCAGAGTCAGCACAGAGGTGGCTCTTCCAGCAGTCCAGAAAGATGTGGTGTTCTGGCAGCAGGCTTCAGGCTGAAGTCACAGCCCAATTTTTCGACTTAATCCATTTCTAAATGGAATTGCTGGTGCAGGGACAATTTGAGAGCCCTGGGTGACCTTAAAAGGCTGTATCACATTTCAGCAGGGATTTTTATTATACTTTAGAAATTCCTGCTCATAGGGATTAGTGACTGCCTCTCTCGACATTCAGCTGACTCGGGCATCGATGTGTCAGGCCGGCACTGTGGGGGCGCCCATGAGAAGATGACCTCCCGTTGTCTCCATTTCTACCCTGTGAGGTATTCTTAAGCCCTTTTGTGTGGCCTGGGGGAAGTGGAGGCACATGGCAGGAGATGCAGGACTGGGAGTCTCCTCACTCCTAACCCACAGTCCTTTCTAATTGCTGTTCAAGAGGAGAGGTGGAGCTTTATACCCATGACTGGGTATAAAGTTAAATCACTCAGTGCTGTCTGAGATGGACTAGGAGAGGTCAAAGAAGGGTGTTGCCTCGGTGAGTCATCTCAACCGAAAGGTGTGTCGAGGGAGTCACTCTTTTAGAAGCAGGAGGATAAGACACCCAAGCTGATGTTAAACCCTTTCTAAGATTAACCTTTATACGTAAAAGGCAGCAGTAGCCTGGCAGGGTAGAAGCATCCTATGATTTACACGGAGGAAATTTCCTAGCTGAATTTTTATAATCCTAGCACCTCTTTGCCTTGGGAGAATCAGATTAACTGGATTAGAGCCTGGACTGTTTCTATAATCAGGATCCCAGCTGCCCCATGGCTGACGGTGTCTTTTATGTTGGGAGGAATAGCAGAGGCCTATGGCATTGGCTCAGAAAAGAAACGGCAGATACTGGGACCTCTTACAAGTGGAAAGCCCAAAGTGGCAGAAAGTTAGAGCCGTCCGACTGCTTGCTGGGAGTGTTTGTGCTAAGGCAGCCCTGTGCTTTGAGCCAAATAATAATCCTGATTACCAGACTAAACATGGTGGGAGAAAATTAGGTCACGGAAGCCAATTCAAGGGAAGGATCATTTTGGGTAACTAACAACACAGTAACAGTGGGTAGCTTCCTGTAACTACCACTTGCCACAGCAGGAAATGGACTTTTAGGTAAACTGTGAATTAAGCACTCTATGCATTTATTTAAACTCTTGAGTTTCTTGATTCCTAGGCTCAATAATAGTGCCACTCTAGCATAAAGAAAGGGAGTAGGAGGCAGAGAGAAGTGGTAGGAGGGGGAGAACACATCTGTGTGATACGTGTTTATAATTA
The DNA here is from genome assembly GCF_019320065.1 of Cervus canadensis. Taxonomy (NCBI): domain Eukaryota; kingdom Metazoa; phylum Chordata; class Mammalia; order Artiodactyla; family Cervidae; genus Cervus; species Cervus canadensis. The sequence continues at coordinate 16,492,156 of NC_057393.1, forward strand.
AGTGGGAACTGATGGGGTAGAAGGGCTTCCCTGGTGGCTTAGTGGTTAAAAAAAAAAAATCCACCTGCCAATGCAGGAAAAGCAGATTTGATCCCTGGGTCAGGAAGATTCCTTGGAGAAGGAAATGGCAACCCACTCCAGTATTCTTGCCTGGGAAGTCCCATGAACAGAGGAGCCTGGTGGGCTACAGTCCATGGGGTCACAAAAGAGTTGGATGCGACTGGTGGCTCAGATGGTAAAGCGTCTGCCTGCGATTCTGGAGACCCAGGTTCGATCCCTGGGTCGGGAAGATCCCATGGAGAAGGAAATGGCAACACACTCCAATACTCTTGCCTGGAAAATTTCATGGACGGAGGGGCCTGGTAGGCTACAGTCCATGGGGTCACAAAGAGCATACACGACTGAGCGACTTCACTTCATGAATTAGAGACTAAACAGCAACAATGCAGTAGAAGCTTAGAAAGTATTCTTAGTAGTGAAGCAGTCTCTCTGAAATGTAGACTCCCAGGAGAACAAGATTCCTGTCTTTAGGCAGAAACCAAGCTTACCAGCGGAATATCATTGTGTGATTGCAAATCCAGACCAGTCCTAACCGGAGACAATTTTCCAGCCCAGACCTCTGCTCAAGAGTGGAGGCTGCAGGCAGTGTCCTCCAGAAGTCGGGTTGCTTTTCCTCAATCTGTTCCCCTTCCCCTGCAAGTGTTCTTTTCCCGTAAATCGCTGCAGCCTGAAATAACTTCTTTTGGTATTTGAAGTGCTCTTTCCCATCTGTTTATTTACTAGCAGATGTTACCTTTGGGATTCTCATGCAGCTGGGTATTCAGCATTTCTGAACTGTATAATCAGAAACTAGTATATCACACCAGCGTGGTTTCCGTCTAGGCTGCACAAGACTTTCCTGTGGAAACCCCCTACCCAGTGCTTCAGAGCCTGGGCTTTGGAATCAGAAGACTTCCTTGCTGTGTGCTCTTGAACAAAGTTTTGAACTCCTTGCTTTGGTATTCCACTCTGCAAAACAGGAATAATGAAACAACTCCCCCTGAAAGGCAGTTGTAAGATTATCTGTGATTACAGGGATAAAACACTGATGACAGGACCTCGGACATAGTAAGTGTTCAATAAATTGTTCTTGTTGCAATAATAGAATAGTGTTACAGAGTGACCTTGAGATGTCATATGTTCAGGAGTCTCTAGCTTCATGGGGGAGGTACCTCACTAGTGGTATTGAATGGTAACCTTGTTTTCCCTGATCTAAGAATTCAACTGGGCACAGAGAGAACAACTTAGTTTATTTGATATCAGAAGAATCCCAGACATATGGAGAAATTGAACACTGAACTTGGGATTTTTTAGGGTCAGAACTGATGCATTGTGAAACAAAAGCAAACACAAAACAAGAGACAATTAAGTGCTGGACGATAGTGCAGGTATTTAGTGCTTTAGGATTTGGAAGAGAATGAAATATTTTATGAATATAAACTACAGTGATAGCTTCAGATAAGAGCCAGGATGTGGACTAGGCCTTGTGCGTCACATTGGATTTGAGCGGATGAGGAGTTGTTTAATCATTCAGTCATGTCCGATTCTTTGTGACCCCATGGACTGCAGCACGCCAGGCTTCCCTGTCCTTCATCATCTCCTGAAGCTTGCTCAAACTCATGTCCATTGAGTCGGTGATGCCATCCAGCCATCACATCCTCTGTTGCCCCCTTCTCCTCCTGCCTTCAATCTTTCTCAGCATCAGGGTCTTTTCTAATGAGTTAGCTTTTCGCATCAGGTGGCCAAAGTATTGGAGCTTCAGCATCAGTTCTTTCAATGAATAATCATGATTGATTTCCTTTAGGGTTGAATAGTTTGATCTCCTTGCTGTCCAAGGGACTCCCAAGATTATTCTCCAACACCACAGTTCAAAAGCATTCATTCCTCAGTAAGCAGCTTTCTTTATGGTCCAACTCTCACATCCATACATGACTACTGGAAAAACCATAGCTTAGACTAGATGGACCTTTTTTGACAAAATAATGTCTCTGCTTTTTAATATGCTGTCTAGGTTGGTCATAGCTTTTCTTCCAAGGAGCAAGCAGATGAGGAGAGGAGAAGTTATTCTAAGTGAGGCATATGATGTGAGTGAAGGCAAGGAAGATGAAGATCAGGAAGTATTCAGGAGGCCTCATCAAAGGAGGCTTTGTATATTTGTACAAATGGACAGCAGAGGACTTTAGTGTTCATCTTTCAGGTTGGCCTGAGTTCAGAACCAATCAACACAGTGAGAAGTACTTAACAAATGTAGTTCCTTCTTAAATATCTAAATAGCTATCACAGGTCATGTTACTGAAGATCTCTGAAATAGTACCAAGAACTTTAGATTTGATGGATTGGGACTAAGAGAAATAATGGAAGTTATTTTGTTTTTATTTGAATAAATTTTATTTTTAGAGCAGTCTTAGACTTACAGAAAATTTGAGAAAATAATAGTTTCCATATACTAGTTTTCCATGTGAGTAACATCTTGCATTAACATAATTCTTTTGTAATAGTTAATGAACCAAGATTGACACATTGTTAACTTAAGTCTGTATTTTATTTATATTTATTTGGTTTTTTCTCATGTCTTTTTCCTGTTCTGGGATTCCATCCAGGACACCATACTGCATTTAATCATCGTATCATTTTCGGCTCCTCCTGGCTGTGACAATGTGACTTTCCTTCTTGTTTTTGATGATCTTGACGATTGTGAAGAGTACTAATCAGGTTTTTGTGCAAAGTCCCTCATTTTGGGGATTTTCTCATGATTAGACTAGGGTTATGAAGTTTTTGGGAGAGAAGGTCCTGGGAGCAAAGTGCCAATTGTCATCACATCATATCAGAGGTACACACTGTCAACATGATGTTGATTGTTGATGTTGACCTTGATCACCCGGGTGAGGTAGTGCCTGTCAGATTTGTTCACTGTGAAGGTTCTCTCCCACCCACCTTCCATACTGTCCCCTCTGGAATGAAATCACCAAGCACAGCCTGAGCTTAAGGAGTGGGGAGTGATGTCCACCTCTTTGAGTGACCTGCACTTCCAAGGCCACATTGAAGAAGAAAGAGCCAAAGTGCTGGGAACTCTCAGCAATCTTGAGAAAGGGGTTGAAGGCAGGATTCATGTGGTGAGCGAAGGGATGACTAGAGGATGGGAGGGTGGATAGAATTTCATGAGGGATGAATGAGATGGTGGGATCAGGATGACTGAGAGGTTCCAAGCACCAGTGATTAGGGGATTGTTTGGGTGTAAAGAGCACTGCGTTGGTTTATTGCCAACTCTCTGTTTCATGGCTGTGTCACCTTGGGTGAGTTATTTTGTCCCTCTGAATCTCAGTCTGCCTGTTTTAAAAATGGGCTTGACTGTTACTGTTCTTCCTACTGCATAAGGCTCTTGTGAGAGTGACTTGAGATATTGCAGATAGAAGGGTTTTGAAAACCATCAAGCCAGGTGTGGTTTCAAAGGCGGGTGGAGAGAGTGATGTTGCTAATTAGAGGGAAGGGCACTTGGGAGGGGAATATATTACCTGGGAGACTCTGAATAGTTCAAATCAGTTCAGTTCAGCTGCTCAGTCATGTCCAACTCCTTGCAATCCCATGGATTGCAGCATGCCAGACTTCTCTGTCCATCACCAGTTCCTGGAGCTTGCTCAAACTCATGTCAGTTGAGTTGGTGATGCCTTCCAACCATCTTGCCTTCTGTTATCCCCTTCTCCTCCTGTCTTCAACCTTTCCCAGCATCAGGGTCTTTTCTAATGAGTCAGCATCACATGGCCAAAGTATTGAAGCTTCAGCTTTAGTATCAATCCTCCCAATGAATATTCAGGACTGATTTCCTTTAGGATTGACTGGTTGAATCTCCTTGCAGTCCAAGGGACTCTCAAGAGTCAGTTCAAAAGCATCAGTTCTTTGGTGCTCAGCTTTCTTTATGGTCCAACTCTCACATCCATAAATGACTACTGGAAAAACCATAGCTTTGACCATACGTACCTTTGTGGGCAAAGTAAAGTGCTATCTTTTATTGGTGGGATCCAACATTCTCCTGTCGATGGTTTTTCAGCAATTTTGGAGTTCTTGCAGGAAAAGATGAGCACACACCCTTCTACTCCGCCATCTTGACAGATATGAATAGTTCAAAGAGCCCAGGGCAATTATAATGCATATGAATGCTGTCATGTAGGCGCACGATAGTCACCCACTAAAGAGATTTTTATTTCTAGTATGCTTTCTCAAAGATCTGATTCTAGTGGTCTAGTTTTATGGTCTGTCCCCCAGATAGGAGGAATTTAGATGAGGTGAAGCTGGTTCTGGAATATTAGGAAGGACTCCACCTAATCATTTTAGCTTTCCTCTCATGGCCGTAATTTCCTCTGTTTGAGGACACTGCAGGTGACAGTTTTCCTTAGTGATCTCCACTTCCTGTCCCAATCTCATTGCCTGTAATCGCCAGTAGGCGTTTCCAAAGTAACAGATTCTAATGGAACTGTGGTTCCTGTTCTACACTCGAGTCTCAGGGATAAGGCTAACCTGCTTTGCTTGACTTTGAAAGGCAGTGTGAAACTCACGTTCGGCTTGCAATAGATTGCCTTAACCGAGTCTCCAGAATCCCTCCAAACTGGAGTGGAGGAATCCCTTTGCCTTTTCAGGCAAACAGACTCTCGGCTCTTCATACACATTTCCTCACTGTTAAGGAGATGTGCAACCATGCTTCAGGTTTTCCATTGTATTATTCTTATTGTAGCAACAAACTGATGAGCCATGGAAAATTTTAACAATGTCTGCCCAAATTCCAGGATGAACCACTGACTACTTGGTACAGTAGAAAGACCTGGGAAGTCCAAGTGCTAAGTGTACCTCTGCCGATAATTCGGGGCTGACTTTGGGCAAGGAATGTAAGCTCTTGGCTCCTCATTTTCCCTATCAGTAGAATAAGGAGGGACCACCCAGGCTCTGAAAGATGAAGCAATCAAGGAAAAAGTAGGAACAGGGCCAGCTGGCAAATAAGAGGAGTACAGAATTAATGTCATTTTTATATTGCAGCTGACTCAGCATATTTCAAAAATGTAGAATTGAGCCAAAGAACATACATTTGGTATTAACCAAACTGCCAAAGGAAGTTATGTAAAGCCTCTTTATTGTGCTTGAAAAAGGAGAAACATTCTTTTCTCTATCCTGATTTGGGTTGGGATGAAATCAATACTGAGTCTCTTTTGGTCTTTGGAGTCTGTCCTCTAACAAGCAAAGCCCATTTCTTCACAAGTAGGTGGTTCTGAAATGTGTCTGCCTAGGCTGATGCATGATGGAACAGTAAGTAAAATGATAAAGTCTCCACTCATCTCTGGGTGAAAAGAGAGGTCATCTCTGGGCATGGAGGATTTTGCAGTGTAATATATATTTCCAAAGGGAAATGCTTGCAAAATGCAGATGCTGATCCCAATTCTGACTTCATGACTGGTGCCAGCCTTTGCCCTGGCACCTTTGTGGAGACAAAGGGGAGAGCCAAGAAGTGAAGTGATATTTTCCTTCCCTCATCATTACTCAGCATAGCCAGCTTGCTTAGTTATAAAAAATTCAAGTGTCAAGAGAAACCGCAGTGCAGTTTCTCATCCAAAAATGCATTCTCCCTTGTGGTCAAGAGATCCACTGTGTTCTAATATTGTTTCTGAGATGGATGGTCTTGTGGGTTAATTTTTTCTACCCTAACTCTCCTCTGTAACTTGCTTCACAATATTGTCTGAATTCTATGGGGACAATCGTTCTGAAACTGTAGTATGTAGAATCACTTCAGGAACTTACTAAAGTGATAGGTCTCCTGACTTTAACGCCTAGTTCAGTGGAGTTGAGGAACCTGCATTTTTATTTTTATTTATTTTTTAACTTTTTATTTTATATTGGTAATAGCTGATTAACAGTGTTATGATGGTTTCACATGGACAGCAAAGGCACTCAGCCACACATATACATGTATACATTCTTCCCCAAACTCCCCTCCCATCCCAGCTGTCATATAACATTGAGCAGAATTCCCTGTGCCTTACGGTAGGACCTTGTTGTCGTAGTCACTAAATATGTCTGACTCTTTTGAGACCCCAGGGACTGTAACCTGCCAGGCTCCTCTGTCCATGGGATTTCCCAGGCAAGAATACTGGAGTGGGTTGCCAATTCCTTCTCCAAGGGATCTTCCTAACTCAGGAATGGAACCCGAGTCTCATGCATTGCAGATGGATTCTTTACCACTGAGCCACCTGAGAGGCAGGACTTTATACGTTATCCATTTTAAATATAGCAGTGTGTACATGTCCATCCCAAACTATCCCTTTCCCCCATCCTTCCCTGCTGGGAATCATAAATTGGTTCTCTGAGGTCATTTGTATCATTTCTTTTTAGATTCCACATGTAAGGGATACCATACATTATTTCTCTTTCTCTGTCTGACTTCTTTCACTTAATATGATAATCTCCAGGTCCATTCATGATGCTGCAAATGGCATTATTTCATTCTTTCTAGTGGCTGAGTAATATTCCATTGTATATGTGTACCACATCTTTATCCATTCATCTGTTGATTGACATGGGTTGTTTCCATGTCCCACCTATTATAAATAGTGCTGCAACGAACACTGGGGTGCATGTAGGATTCTACATTTTTAATACATGACACAGGGGGTTCTGTTAAAGGGGATCCGCAGCACTATCTTGAGGATCACTATCTGGGTACCATGCCCAGCTAGCAATATTTTACTGCACACAGTGTATAAGCCTTTACAAGCCAAGTCCTAGTTGTGGCTTTGGAACAGCTCTTGAGCCCACCTAAATAAATTATTGCCCAATTTATAACAGTCATTGCTGGGCTTATAATAATTTCTGATTTAGACAAATGGCCCAGGAAGAACATGAGCTCGGGAGTCGGAAAGGCCTGGGTGTAGACCTTTGAGCCTCCACTTACTGTTCTTTGAGCAGGCTGCTCAGCTTCTCTGAGGCTTGGTTTCCTCATCTGTCAAATGGGAACAGTATTACCCACCTTACTGAGAGAGGGGTGGTGAGGATGGAATAAAATGACTTATGTGTAAACACCTCACCAATAGGGGAGCCTGGTACTTAGAGACAGATGCTAAATAAATATTGTTTTCCTCCATTTGTACTGGAAGCAAGAATTTGAAACAAACACATGAAAAACCTTGCAGAAAGCAGACAGTGTTATGGGAAACTTTTTTTTAATGCCCAGGTTAATCGATTTTTGGCTGTATTGCACATCACTTTAGAAGTCAGTGGTTGTTTAGAGATCTTGGAAGCATGTCTCTTATTAATTCCTTCAGGCAGTGCTGACTTCTGTTGTGAATATAGGTTTCCAAGAGAGATCCCAGCAGGCCGATAGGGAAATGCAGGGGTATCATGATGTTGGCACCTTTGCCAAACACTTCAGGGTCCAGTGCAGAAAATTCAGATCAGGTGTTGAAACTGAAACTACACCTGCTCCTAGTCTCAGGCTCACAAGAAGAACCTTGTTCCTGAGAAACTAGCTAGTAATGGACTATTTGGACTGTCTTGTTCAAGCTCTTTCCAGGTGAAATGTGAACGTTACATGGTCCTAGAGAAACAATGCACTATTATACTTGGCATGTACAGAGAGCTCCTTGCTAGGAGGTGATTTCGAAGTTCAATTTCAGCAATACCTGCCCACACCCCCCTTTCTCACCACGTCCAACCGGGTTTTACTGTTTGAAAAAAAAATGACCTTTGTTCTTTGTGTTGGTTGATTAATTTTAGGCTCACTGTTCTTATCCCCTATCACGCTCATGTCGGTACTTATGCAATACGTTTTTATATGTCGCATGATACCTCCTTCTGAGGACCCAAATCAGAAAAGGAATTTAATAGCTAAAAATGTCTCTCTGCGTTTTCTGGCTGAACAAACTGCAAGTTCAGTGAAGACCCTTGGGTAGCGTCAAGTCACAGGCGTCCTCTTGCTGTCTTCTCTCTTGGTACTTTGTCAGGGGAGCCTGTAATCCTATCCTGGGGCAGGGCGGTCACAATAACTTCCATTCTCTGAAGGCTACACTCTGGAAACTGAAAGAATAATCCCTGTAAACCCCATCATATGATTTTAGAGCCTAGAAAGAGCCTCAGATCCAATCCCCCTTATTTTACAGGAGAGGAGTCTGAGGTTCAGAGGCATCCACATAGTTTCAAATTGATTTTTTCTTTAATGACTACCTGCAGTGTGTGTACCAGAAACCATGCACACAATGCGTACTAAGTCACTTTAGTCATGTTCAACTCTTTGTGACCCCGTGGACTTTAGTTCACCAGCCTCCTCTGTCCATGAGATTTTTCAGGCAAAAATACTGGAGTGGGTTGCCATTTCCTTCTCCAGTGCACACAGTGGGAGGCTCATAATAGACCTTCAGTGGGTTCAATGAGTTGCCAAATGAAGTGAGGAATGACTGTCTGGTAGACAAGGAACTAGCCAGCACCTGCTAACTAAGAAGGAAATAAACGTTGACTGAGCCACTTTGGTTCACGAGTGCTCTGCTATGTTCTGAGGAGCTGGGGGAAGGGAAGAGGAGTCCCAGTGGGGAGAAACAATATGTGAACTTTATTAATAACCAGTCCTCATCTTCAGGGGACTTACAGTCTGCAGTGAACTCCTGGCTGAAAGGCATTTTCTAAATCAAGATAGGCACATATCACACCATATTGAACCAAGCAAGATTATGTACTTAATGACTCAATAATTTAATACATAGTCATCGAGATGTTTGGGAAGAAGAGTGAAGAGTCCTGGCTCCCAGATAAACAAGCACAGTATTTTCCCCAACAGTGGACTGTTACAGCCACAACTCTCTTTTTGCTTCGTGTATCCCCATGATTATGACATGGTGGCAGGGGCTCCATTGGTGCTGATTGAATCAATATGTGGCCCATTTGATACTAAAATTATGGGCATATTTATGCCCACCCACAATGACTCCTTTTGTAGGAATGCTTTCTACTCACATGGATCTTTTGTGTTTTTCTTTCAGTGGCCCACCCTCAGGACCCTCACCACCCATCAGAGAAGCCTGTCATTCATTGCCATAAATGTGGAGAGCCGTGCAAGGGGGAAGTGCTTCGGGTCCAGACCAAGCATTTCCATATCAAATGTTTCACCTGCAAAGGTAAGGCACCTCTGGCTTCCTGACGATGTGGCAAGTCATGGTCAGTGCTTGTCTTGGAGGCAGCCCCATCTCCTTAACTCCCTATCAGGTCACCAGTTGATAATTGAATGTGCTCCCAAGTCCTGAAGTTGTTCGCCTTCTCTAATTCAGGAATAGATTGAAGTTAAGGGGAATACTGAGCTTGCCCCAGCTCCAAGACCAGGGGTACACAGGCCTTTGGGTGTTCACTGAGCTTCCTCATCCTGAGAGGGAAGACTGTGAAAGAGCAATGAGATGAAGTTTTGTGTTTTGTACTTTATAGTTTTTTAAAAAAATTGAAAAAAATTTTAAAATATTATTGAAGTACATTTGATTGCCTGGAAAATTCCATGGACAAGGGAGCCTGGCAGACTACAGTCCATGGGGTTGCAAAAGAGTCTGACATGACTTTGTGACTGAGACACAGACATGACATGACATGTTGTTCAGTTGCTAAGTTGTGTCTGACTTTTTGCAACCCCATGGACTGCAGCAGGTCAGGTCCCTGTCCTTCACCATATCCCGACGTTTGCTCAAAGTCATGTCCATTGAGTTGGTGATGCCATCCAGCCATCTCATCCTCGGTCGCCCCCTTCTCCTCCTGCCTTCAATCTTTCCCAGCATTGGTGTCTTTTCCAATGAGTCAGTTCTGTGCATCAGGTGGCCAATGTATTGGAGTTTCAGCTTCAGAATCAGTCCTTCCAATGAATATTCAGGACTGATTTCTTTTAGAATTGACTGGTTTGATTTCCCTGCTGTCCAAGGAACTCTCAAGGGTCCCTTTCAGACATGACATAGTTGATTTGCAATGTGATGTTAATATCTGCTGTACAGCTAAATGATTCAGTTATACATTATTTGTTATATTCTTTTCCATTCTGGTTTATCACAGGATATTGAGTATGGTTCCCTGTGCTATATGGTAGGACCTCTTTATTTATCTGTCCTTTATGTTTCTTTTCAACTGTGATGAGGACTCTGACTTCAAAGTAACCTTGTCCCAAAGCCCTTGAATGGGACCAGAGGTGACTTTCCACAGTTAGAAAGAAAGCCCTAAGATACAAATTTCTGTGGAAATAAAAAGAAGAGATGGATTCTTTTGGATATTGAGACAGGAGGAAGAAAGAGGACACTGAACATCTTACAGGGGAGCTAGATAAGTATGAAGGTGGGAAAGGGTTGCAGTGGAGGAATTAGAGTTCATAGCACAAACTTAAACCAATAAACTGTCCAGGACTTCGTAGGTTTAGCTGTAGCAAGATCAGAATTGGTGAGCAGGAGTTTTGTTGGTGAACCTCTGTTACTTCCTAAGATGTCTGGCATCTTGGAATCTAATGGTCCAAGAGTTATATATCCAATTTGTAAATGTTAATGGAATACATACTCCATATGTCAAGGAACTCGTCGGGTATTTGAAGAGATACATACTGACTCAGATGGTAAAGAATCTGCCTGCAATGCAGGAGACCTGGGTTCAGTCCCTGGGTCAGGAAGATCCTCTGGAGTAGGAAATGGCAACCCACTCAGGTATTCTTGCCTGGAAAATTCCAGGGACAGAGGAGCCTGGTGGGTTACAGTCCATGGGGTCGCAAAGAGTCAGACACGACTGAGCGACTGAGCGCATGCACACAGGATACTGAATAATAAATGCTGTGATGGAGAGAAATACAGGATGTAGACTGGAGGCAGGCAGATAGATCCAGAAAGGGGGTGGATATAATGGTGGACCAGGTGGAAATAATGTAAGGAACATAGAACCAAGTGGGGTAGGGACTCAGGGACAGATTTAAGAGACATTTAACCAACTTAACCTTAACCTTACCTTACCCTTAACCTAAACCCAAGATGTTTAACCTTAACCCAGTTAAGGTTGCTAGGATTTTATGACTGATTGGATGTGAGGAATGAAGAGAGATCCAGAGTTCCAGTTGGACTGCCTAGGTGAACATAAAGTTGCCACCAAATAAGAAAATATAGCCCTAGATAGGTTATTATGGGGGAGAGAGTTCAGTTTAGGTAATACATTGAGGCTGAGCATACCTGATCTATACAACGTCTCATAGGCTTAGCCACTCAAGAGATACTGGTCTGTGTTGGGAAGAAGGATTGAAAGTGTTCGGCATCCAGATAATGGCTAAAGCTATACGATTGTGTGTGGAATTCCCCTGGGAAAGGACAGGAACTGAGTAATAACAAAGCCAGCATCTGAAGGAAGTAGAACCTGATTTCCATTTGTAATCTTGGAAAATGTACCCATCTGGTAATGAGATGAGAAAAGTGGTTTAATTACTGGGTGGATTCTATAATTAAAAGAAAAGGAGATCCCCAAAGCTTCTGCTATTTAAAGAATTTATAATAACTCAGTGGGTATAAAATATGGCTGCCGGCTTCCGATGGAGCTGCTCTTTTATCTCCAGGACTCAGCAGCTTTGTTTTTCACTCTTGCCTATTAGCAGCAACCATTCCACTAACTTAAAGGAGGCTTTTGTTTTTTTACTGCTATATGTTCATTCAGATTTTGTTTCAATGATATGACCATTTTTTAATCTATCACCTTGTCTATATCATGATTGTAATACATGCTCTATAAGAGAATAAGAAACTTATTTAAGTAGTAGGAATTTAATGTTTAATAATTATATATTTAATATTTAGTAATTGATATATTTAAGTTAATTATAATTATATAGCTTATCATATCGATACATTATGTTGTTCATTATAATTATTGTTTTCTATCTTGAGCATTTTCTTCAGGATAATGCCTTAGATCCATTTTTCTGTCAGAATGTTCTAGAGCATTTAGAAAAGACCAGGGACCAGAGGCTTGACAAGGGCTGTCTAGCCAAATATTCTGTTTTCATTAAGCTTTTCCTGGACTATCCTGTATAAGATGTTAGCTTCTCCAGATATCACATCTCTTTCCGCTGTACCTTTTTTCCTTAACATATATTATTATTTAGCATATTTTATTCATGAGTAAGCTCCCCTTGAGGGCAGGGATTTTTATCTTGTTTATCACTCTGTACCTGGTACCTAAAACAATGCCTGATGCATTAGGTGCCCAGTTAGGTGAAAGATGACCGAACAAGTGAATGAACAGTAACCATGTATTTCTTTGGAACTTGAATATTTGTAAGTGCTTCTAATGGCATAGCTAGCCAGCAAGATTTATCAAGTGCTTACTATGATATATACCCTCACATGCTTACTAGACAGCAACATTATCTGCTGAAAAGAGTGTAAGTAAATCTATCTGTCATTGATTACAGAGCAAGGCGTCTCTGTCTGGCAGATGGAACAGATCAGAGAACCTGTGCTAACGGCTACTGTCAGGCAGCACTTGGGTGAGATGTCGCTGCTGTTTAGACCCTTAGCTTTCACTTAACCCACTGGATACAACCCACTGCATGTGGGTTATTTGGGGTTCAGGTGGATATTGATAAAGCTCTAGTAAAATGGAGACAGTTTCTTATATTCCGTAAGTGCGGAGCTCCGACTTTTAATATCTATTTAGAGAATCTGACTCATTTGGAAATTGAGTAGAAGGCAGAATAAACAGGATGCAAGAAAATGAGTCTGATACAAATGTACTCCCTTCTCACAGCGAATGAGAAACCACTTTGATGCCATCTTATGCTGATAAAAGAATAATCCTGTATAGATTATCTTTTGAATTTTGTGCCACGTTAAAGTGTTACCTAGTTAAATAAATATAATTTATATTTTTTAAAAAATATTTAAGACTTTGAATTCCAAAGTGAAATAGTATAAGGACTCAGAAATTCTTCAAAATATGCTGCTTCACAACTTTGACTTTTGTTGGGAGGTGATTATCCACGGGTCTCTCATTAGTGTGGGCACTTTTTGTTCTGCATTATCTTTCAAGGATGTTTGTGTAGTGAATATTCTCAGAAGACAGAGACAGTATTTCCCTCTGGACTAGAGGATGGATTTGTTTGCTGTCTAGTGTAATAAAGATAATATCTGCCTCTGGAACAAAGGTTGGATTGATTTGCTTGCAGCTCATTATAAAAGACTGGGATTTTCTAAACTTTAGGTTCCTTTTGTTGTTTAGTTGCTCAGTCGTGTCCGACTCATTGCGACGCCATGGACTGCAGCACACCAGACTTCCCTGTCCTTCCCTATCTCCCGGAGTTTGCTTAAGCTCATATCCATTGAGTAAATGATGTCATCCAACCATCTCACCCTCTGTTGCCCCCTTTTCCTCATGCCCTCAATCTTTCCCATCATCAGGATCATTTCCAATGAGTCAGCTCTTCGAATCAAGTGGCCAAGTATTGGAGCTTCAGCATCAGGTCTCCCAATAAATATTCAGGACTGATTTCCTTTAGGATGGACTGGTTGGATCTCCTTGAAGTCCAAGGGACTCTTCAAGAATCTTCTCCAGCACCACAGTTCAAAAGCATCAATTCTTCAGCACTCAGCCTTCTTTATGGTCCAACTCTCATATCCAGACATGACTACTGGAAAAACCATAGCTTTGACTAGACGGACCTTTGTCAGCGAAGTAATGTCTCTACTTTTTAATATGCTGCCTAGGTGTGTCCTAGCTTTTCTTCCAAGGTGCAAGTGTCTTTTAATTTCATGGCTGCAGTCACCATCCACAATAATTTTGGAGCCCAATAAAATAAAGTCTGTCACTGTTTCCATTGTCTTCCCATCTGTTTGCCATGAAGTGATAGAACTGGATACCATGATCTTAGTTTTCTGAATGTTGAGTTTTAAGCCAACTTTTTCACTCTCCTCTTTCACTTTCTTCAAGAGGCTCTTTAGTTCCTCTTCCCTTTCTGTCCCTCTCACCACCATAAGGGTGGTGTCATCTGCATATCTGAGGTTGTTGATATTTCTCCCAGCAATCTTGATTCCAGCTTGTGCTTCATGCAGCCCAGTATTTCTCGTGATGTACCCTGAATATAAGTTAAATAAGCAGGGTGACAATATAGAGCCTTGACGTATATTCCCAATTTGGAACCAGTTTGTTGTTTCATGTCCAGTTCTAACTGTTGCTTCTTGACCTGCATACAGGTTTCTCAGGAGGCAGATAAGGTGGTCTGGTATTCCCATCTCTTTAAGAATTTTCCACAGTTTGTTGTGATCCACACAGTGAAAGCCTTTAGCGTAGTCAGGTTCTTTGGTGGGACACAAACCCACTGCATGTAGAGCATCCTGGTGACCTGCTTCTCTTGCCTCTGAGCGATGTGGCATGGTCATAAGGAATGCATAACAAATATGCAGCTCATGTTACCTGCCCTGAGTCAAAAAGTCTTTTGCTCTAACCCAGGAGTTTCATGTCTTCTGCCAGCATCCATGAAACCAGGGCAGGCTAACTTGCCAGCTTGCAGGTAATATAAAAATATATTTTAAAAAATTTTATTTTTGGCTTCCCTGGGTCTTTGTCGCTGGGTGTGTGCTCTTTCTCTAGTTGGGACAATTGGGGCCACTCTCTAGTTGTGGTGCTAGGGCTTCTCATTGCAGTGGCTTCTCTTTTTGCGGCTTGAGGGCTCTAGAGCTTGGACTCAGTGGCTGTGGCACATGGGCTTAGTTGCCCCGTGGCATGTAGGATCCTTCTGGACCAGGGATTGAACCTGTGTCCTCTGCTTGATGGGCAGATTCTCAACCACTGAACCACCAGGGAAGTCCAATGATAGCTTATATTTTGAGAAAGGGAATGCTGAATTTCACCTAGCTTAATCAAGGAAGAGCACATCTTCTAAGAAAAATGATTTGTATAGCAAAGTTTATGGGAATGTTTATATCAAAGAGCAGGGGAGAAAACTGAAATGTTCCTCAAACATTTTTAAAACAAGCATTGAACCCGTCCTATTGCTGGTTCTTTTCACATCCTGACCCTGAAACCTTGGGGTACCACATGCTCAGAACTCATCTGTATGTCTGCTTTCTGGTGACTTCATCCAGTCTCATGGTTTAGAAGTACCATTTGTGTCCTGAAAATGACCAACTCCAAAGTTTTGCCCTGTGGTTCAGACTGGTGTCTTCAGAAGCCTTCTCAGCATCTCCGGTTGGCCTCTCAAACCTAACTAGTAATGGATTATTTGGTTACTAGCACCATCCCCACTCCTTCTCCAGTCTTTTCCCTTTAATCATTGTCAAGACCTTCCTCCCAGTTGCGTGCATGCTAAATTGCTTCAGTGGTGCCCGATTCTTTGCGACCCTATGGACTGTAGCCTGCCAGGCTCTTCTGTCCATGGGATTCTCCAGGCAAGAATACTGGAGTGGGTTGCCATGCCCTCCTCCAGGGGATATTCCCAGTTGCTTAGCCTTAAAACTTTAGAGTTATTTTGACTGCTCTTTTTCTTTCACATGGCACAAATATTCGACCAACAAATCTCTTCAGCCGTATCTTCATAGTATATAAAAAATCTGGCCGTTTACACCATCCCAAACATAATGCTCCTGCTCCAAGCTGCCACCATGTCTTGCCTGGATTAATAATGGTGTCCGGCCTCCCAGCATCTGCCTTTACCCCTACTGTAGATTATTCTTAATGCAGTAGCCAAGGTGATCCTTAAAAATAAAGCCAGATCCTGTCACCTTTTCCAAAGAGTTCCTTCATCTTTCAGAACGAAGTCCAGAAACCTTAATGTGACCTCCAAAGCCCCTCCCCACTTTACTCCCTGTCCTCATCTCCCACCACTTTCTCTCTGGCTCACTCTGCTGAGTGACCCTGGCCTGCTTGATCATTCTTAAACAAACTGAGCGTTGAACAGCCTCCAGACCTTTCCACTTACTACTTCTTTTGCTTGATGAGCTTTTTATCTAGGTATGTGCCTGGTGTCCTCCTCCACTTACTTGGGGTCTCTTCTCAAATGTCACTTATCATTGAGATCATCTTTGACACTATCTGTCATGTATAGATGTGTATACATGTATCTGTGTATGTTTACATATATATGTATTTATATACAGTTTAAGTTATGTAGCGTTTATTTGTTGCCTGTCTCCCTCTGCTAGGCACCAACAGGGTTTGTATAGCAGCCTTTGGAAAAAAGCCTAGCTTACATTAAGCACTCAATAATAATTGTTGAATGAGTGAATGAAATGTTTATCATTGACTGATACTAATTACAGATTATTATTTCCAAATTATTAAGTCCGGGTCACCCAGGCTTGACTTCAATCAATGTCTTTTTAAGTGTGGGAAGGAGAAAATTATTTTTGGTTCTCAGACACAGCATTTCTCACACAGTGAAGAACTATTCTTTCTTCATTCCTTTTTTCAACCTTCTAATTTCATGAAGCGGAAGATCTTTGTAACAAAGAGAGAATAGCTGTCAGCCCCAGGGCCTTGTTCAGGAAATGATATCAAAGCTCAAATTGAATTGCATTATTTAATTATTTATTTTTATAGATGCTTTATATAGAGGGAAAGTGGCCCTGAAAGTTTTGATTTATGGATTTTGCCTTTGAAAATAATTATAGTTATTAAGAGAGAGCTGATTTTTTTAAAGGCATGGGCTTATCTGGTGGCTCATTGGTATAGAACCGGATGCCAATGCAGGAGATGCAGGTTCTTTGCCTGAGTCAGGACGATCCCCTGGAAAAGGAAATGGCAACCCACTCCAGTATTCTTGCCTGGGAAATCTCATGGACAGAAAGGGCCTGGCAGGCTACAGTCTATGGGTTTGAGCAGCCAAACAACAATTGCCATCATCACCTAAATCCTTCTGGAACATCGTTTTTCTGGAACGTTGTTTTGTCACAAAGGAGTCAGACGTGACTTAGTGACTAAATAACAACAATTGGAAACAGAATAGATAGTTCAAAAACCATGACAAAAAAAAAAATAGTGAAGGTGGTAACATGAGTGAAACTGGAAAAGTTTGGGAAACACTGATTCTGGTAGTGGGCTTGGATTGCATCTGAAGTGATGAGGCTGTTTTAGTGTGGTCTTGGGACTCAAATATTATACCATATTATAATCATGCCATTTACTGAATAAGAAAAACTTGTTCAGTCACTAAGTCGTGTCCAAATCTTTGCGACCCCATGGACTGTAGCAAGCCAGGCTTCCCTGTCCTTCGCGATCTCCTGGAGTTTGCTCAGGTTCATGTCCATTGAATTGGTGATGCTCTCTAACTGTCTAATCCTCTGTCTCTCCCTTCTTCTTTTGCCTTCAAGAAAAACTGCACTTAGGTAAATGTAGTTCAACTTTTAAACTTCCATGGTGAGATTTGCCTGCCACTAATTAGGTTGAATTAGTATATTTTGGTTGCAATTTGAAAAGTATCCTATAAGAATTGACTCTACCTTGGTCATTTCTTTTTCTTTCATTTAATCTGAGAAGGGATTTGATAGTGTCTAGAAAGGTATTGGAGAAGGCAATGGCAATCCACTCCAGTACTCTTGCCTGGAAAATCCCATGGATGGAGGAGCCTGGTAGGCTGCAGTCCATGGGGTAGCGAAGAGTCGGACACGACTGAGTGACTTCACTTTAACTTTTCACTTTCACTCGTTGGAGAAGGAAATGGCAACCCACTCCAGTGTTCTTGCCTGGAGAATCCCAGGGATGGGGGAGCCTGGTGGGCTGCCATCTATGGGGTCGCACAGAGTCGGACACGACTGAAGTGACTTAGTGGCAGCAGCAGCAGAAAGGTATTGGGCTTCCTTGGTGGCTTAGACAGTAAAGAATCCACCTGCAATGCAGGAGACCTGGGTTCGATATCTGGGTTGGGAAGATCCCCTGGAGGATAGCATGGCAACCCACTCCAGTATTCTTGGCTGGAGAATCCCCATGGACAGAGGAGCCTCTCAGGCTACAGTCCTTGGGGTCGCAAAGAGTCAGACATAACTGAGTGACTAAGCACACACACCAGAGAGGTATTATCTACTGAGTGAAAGCTAGAGGGAAAAAGTAGGATTCCTTTTGGAATTCTTCCTTGGTTGATAAGATCAACCAATTCCTAAATGAGATAAGTACCCTAAAACCTTCTAATCCACATTAAACCGAAGCAGAGAGATTTGAGTCACCTTTCTCCATGATGGAAGTGACATTTGTGAGGTGACTTCAGGTGTCCTTCTGTGATTCAAATTTGTCCTTAGCCTTTCCCTGTAGGTCCCCACTGGGGTCCCATCATCTGCCTCGAATAGCCCGTGCAGGGCAACTGAGTGGGTCCTACTTTCCCTCCAGGAAAGAGTGTTTACAGTGGACCTAAGAGCCAGTAATTGCCTTTCTGCTGTGCCTGGAAGCTTCTAAAACTCTGAGTTTCTCTTTATTCATTGAACCTTTAGTGAGAAGTAGGGAGAATCTCTTGTGATGCATTAATTATCAGGAGATATGTGTATGGTATGCAGCTACCTGGAGAGGCATTAAAGTTATAAAAGCATTTAGGGCAGAGTTGATTAAGTGTGGTTCAAGAAGCACCTACCAGAGTAGCTCTGATGCTGGTGAATGATTCCATTTTCTGGTCTCACCCAAGCTCCACGATCAGCATGTCGGTGATCAGGGTCTAGCATTTTCAATCAGCTCACCAAATTTGATGACCACTGCTTTGTTGCACATGGGCTTAGAATTGGGGGTGTGATGATGGGCAGGGAGAGGAGTATATTAGTAGCCTATTGGGAGCCATCCAGATAAGGATTCTCTGGTCATGGTCCTTCACAGCCTATGAAGTTCCCAGGAATTGGGTTTTTCTTTAGAGCACCTTCATTAAATATAGAATTTAGGTATGAATTGCTCCACTAAAAAGCAGATATAAAAATTTATGTTCTAAACATACCTGACTAGTAATATGGAGATGGAAAAAGTCAATGTTTATAGAGCATGAGATATGTCTTATGAAATTCTGAATGGGGCAAAAGAAGCAAGGGTCTAGAATTTCCTGTTGCACAGTTCGTCAGCATCCACAAGTGCAAAGCAGAAGACTGAAGTCAAATGATTATGAATAATGAAAACCCTGGCTAACCTATAGGGTGTGCTATAAATTCTGAGGATAAATGGTAACATTTGTTTATTCAACAAATATTTTTTTTGAAGTGCCATGGTACTCAAGAATAAGTCATACGCAATCAAGCTATATGTATAAGTTAGACATGATCTCTGCCTTCATAGAGATATATCATAGACTGTTTGCTTATGTTCCCCCCAAATTCATATTTTGAAACCCAATCCCTAATGGTATTAGGAAGTATGGGCTTTGGGAGGTGATATGTCATGAGGGTGGAGCCCTCATGAATGGGGTTAGTGCCTTTTTAAAAGACCCCTGAAGCTCCCTCATCCCTTGTGCCACAAGAGAATCCAGTGAGAAGACTGCTCTCTGAACCAAGAAGCGGGTCTGCAACCATACCACCCTCAGTGTACCTGATCTCATCTGGACCAAGAATTAGGCGCTCACCAGACACTGAATCAGCTGGCAACTTCATCTTAGACTTCACAATATCTAGAACTGTGAAAAATAAATTTCTATTGTTTATAAACCACCCAGTCTGTGGTATTTTGTTACAGCAGCCTGAATGCATTAAGACCGGATATTAATCAGACACTGAAGTAATCATAAAACTATGACTTACCAACTGTCATTGGTGCAATAAAGGGAAAATGAAAAGATCTGCCCTAGAGAAAATGAGCTTGTAACAGAAGGATCTCTCGGTGTGTTTGTCGGGGGAGATGGACAGGTGGTCAGGAAATGATTCCCTACCCCACCTCCACTCCACCTCTCTGGGAAGAGAGGGCAGCTCAATCTTCCCTTCTACTCTATAAAGGATGAAAATATAATAACGACTTAATTTTTCCTTGTACAAAAAGTCAACTAAACCAGACTTCATTATTCCTAAGAGCAGATTTTCATACTTTTCTTACTAAAAGTCACTTAATGCTTTTGCATAAATCAACCTGGGAATATGGACAATTGGTGACCTTCAAATGTTTACCATGTGAAATGTTTATAGAGCATCTGTCATCTCTCCATTCACCATGGTAGGCTATGGAGGCTTGAAAGGTATCTACCCCTGAAGAGCATGTGATCTGCTGGCAAGCATGTGCTTACAGGAGGAGCCACAGCTAGTAGCAGGATGGGTGCAGATGAGTGGTCCAGAGCACAGGTGCAGCGAGTCTGAGGCTGCAGAGAACATGTAGAGCTGAATGGTCTGGGGATGTTACCAAAAAGGGGGAAAGATATGATAAAGCACAGATGCTCAATAAAATCATAGTAAATCTTACCAGGACTGAAAAGAGGACACACGCTAGTTGTGGTCAGGGGTCCGGGCTGCCTTATTCAAGGTGGTAGAGACAGGGATGTAGCTGGAGTTGACACTGGCCTTCCTTTGGGCAAGCAAGTTTCCTGCCAGAAATGAGTGGAGCCATAACATTCCTATTGTCATTTGAAAGATGGCTATTTAAACATTCATTAGAGTAACTTTATTTCATTTCAAAAATGGAACTAGTGTTATATGTTATTTATAGCCACATAGTTTTAAAAAGATTTCTGAACATTGGATAATGTCTGTGGAATTTTTAAAAATCAGATCATGTGAGCTCGTCTCTCCAAATAGCATTGGCAGAAATCCTTGTACAGAATTATGTCTTAATAGAGACTGTTGCCACTTTGCAATGTGAGTCTTAACCGTGTGTTAGACTGTAATAGTTAGAGGGTGTCGAAAATGCTATGTTTTGACAGCTTCTAAAAGTCCGTTGTCCTCTGTAACATTCAATCCATGAAGGTAGCCCATGAACATCAAAATTATTTTTAGTGTTTATCTAAAGCTATTAGAAAATTCAGGTTACAGCTTCTACTTATGTCAATGAATTACAATCTACCTTTCAAGAATTAAAGATTGGGTTCTGTGAAAGGGCTTGGGAAAAAGCATACCAGTTTTGTCATCCTAGGGTTTATAGGATGTTTACCAGATCAGGATCATTCTACATAGAATATGGGTGTTTATAAAATGCAAGGATTTTGTGGAGCAAAATGAATGAAAATTGAGGGGTAGGTGAGTTGGATATACAGATTAAGAGTTTTCTGTGTTTAGATGTATAGAACAGACTTTTGGACTCTATGGGAGAAGGTGAGGGTGGGATGATCTGAGAGAACAGCATCGAAACATGTATATTATCAAGTGTGAAACAGATCACCAGTCCAGGTTGGATGCATGAGACAAGTGCTCAGGGCTGGTGCACTGGGATAACTCAGAGGGATGGGATGGGGAGGGAGGTAGGTGGGGGGTTCAGGATGGGGAACACATGTAAATCCATGGCTGATTCATGTCATTGTATGGCAAAAACCACTACAATATTGTAAAGTAATTAGCCTCCAACTAATAAAAATAATTGGGAAAAAAAAGAGTTTTCTGTGTTTAGAGTTTTTTAAAGTAAAATTGTATTATATAATGTATATGCTATAAGAACTAGCTCTTTATGTTTATATCTTATTTCCAAAATGGAACTTTAGGTGTTGGTAAAATGATAAATTTGATGCTTTTTTTCATTGCACTGTAACCCCTGTGATTTGATGTAGGTGTACAGGTCAGGAAAGTCACATTATCACCTATTTATATTCAAAAGGGTAAGTCCCCTTCTGTCCTGAGTGGAAAAGCCATTTATTCTACCATAAATAGCTTCCCTGGTGGCTCAACAACTGCCTGCAATGCAGGAGACCCAGGTTCAATCCCTGGGTCGGGAAGATCCCCTGGAGACGAGCATGGCAACCCACTCCAGTATTCTTGCCCGGGGAACTCCATGGACAGAGGAGCCTGGCAGGCCACAGTCCATGGGGTCGCAAAGAGTCAGACATGCAAAGAGTGACTAACACCTCACCTCACCTGCCATAGATATTTTTAATCATAGATGTAAGATAGTGTCTTTCAGGAGCTTGTTCTCATTTGTAATCACCTCAATAGTGATAGCTATAAGCTTATCTAACCTACATCTCTTGATACATGTAAAGCAAACGTTCCCTCCCCATTTCTCCTTTAGATGGAAAAGAGCTGATTATTGATTTCCTTAAAATAACCTGCCATACACTTAGAGACCATTATTACCCTGCCCTCATTTTCTTTGGTATAATCCCAATTCCATCTACTTCCCCTCCCCCCAGATGTTCTCTCTTAGAGACAAGATTACTCTTGTCGCTAACCCTGTAATCTCATTCTAGTTTCTTGTCATGCACCTCAAATCATGGAGCACTTAACCAGTTTCAGTCTTATTCTCTGTGATCAAGACCTTTTTGATTATTCCTGAGCACAAAGCAGAGCATAGTCTGACCCTACACTTGTGAATTAAAATGATCTCTAGAGTTGTTGAGTTGTAGTCAATTTCAGTTGTGAAGGGAGTTCAGAGTCTTAGGAGACTGAAGAAGTTGAGAGAGGGTGGAGTTGCTACCGTGGTACCACTATCTTGATGCCAGTTAGGTACTTTCAGAAGCAAAGGCAGGATTACTGGCTCTCTTTATGCTGTGCCAGAGCAACTTGGCTCCACCCACACGGTCCGGATGCCACCCTGGTTTAAAGGGGTATGAATAAGTGGAAAGGGACGATAATAAGTTTCCATCTCTCTAAGTATTGTGATAAGAATTGGGTTTTGCCTTCAATAAGCTTGCAATTGAGATAAGGAGAAAATCCTGGTGGCAGTATAAGGTAACACAGATTAAGAATCAAATGTTAATCATTGTTCAGAGCCTTGAGAAAGCAGAGCAAGACAGGACTGGAAGAAGCCAGCAGCTTCATCACAAGGTCGAATCTGAGTGGGGCCAGAGAGGTTGGTTGAGGTTGTCATGGGCATTGATAGGAGGTGGGAGGAGGTGTCTATTGGACATGGGGGTTGGGAGGGTCAGTTTGGCTGGAATAAAGCACTGGTGGTCAGGAAGAGTCAGATGAATGTTTGGTAGATGCCAGAGTCTTTGATGCAAGGTCGAAGTGTTTGCAGAGTGAAGAAGGAGGGCGTTTACCATGTTAATTTGGAGGATGTGAGCAGGATAGATTGAGTGGGAGAAGCCAGAGGAAAAGAGTCCGTTAAGAGGGTTAATAAACCCCATGCTAATTACTTATTGTGGTTGCTGGTAAAAATAGCGATGCATCTGTACCTTTTTCTGTTTCCTATAGGGTTAGCTTATAGACACACAGAACTGTCACTGAGGCTGTGTCCTTGGGGTCTGAAAGCTTGTAAAAGGCAAATATTCATGACCCAACTGTTTCAGGGGACTGAAACAGGGAAAGGGAAAGGACGGAATATAGACCTGAAAATTTACCTGTGGGCCCAGAATTCCAATGGGTGGCCTACTTGAGGTAGTTTTACCTGGGATAAGCAAGGTCCTATTAAGTCTGGCCAGCCTTTCATTTCTTCCTTGTGTACATTTTCAGCATTTATACATGGTACTTCCTGCTTATTAAGTAGTCTATGCTATCAGAGAAGACTTTGATACTTGTGTTATGGGCCCAAACCAAAACAAAATAGTACATTGAGTGAGAGATATTATTCTGGGTGATATATTTGTTACTTGAGCTGGTTATAATTCATGTCATTTGCACATGAATTTCCATAACAAGCATTAAAAACAAACTTACTATGTAGTCAAAGATTTTATTAATAAAAGAAGGTCCTATTGATTCCTTTTCAATCAAGTCTCTTTGGTTATTATTGTAAATTCAAGCTCTGAATTAATACCACCCCTCAAATGCCTGACCTTGGGGTCTCATTTTATCATCTGGTTGGACTTCTAACTATCTTCTTTCCCAGAAAAATCATAGATTTTCATGCACATTTAGAAATGAGTGTGAAAAGCTCTTTAAATATGTTTTGAGGCTTAGTATTTGCTTCCAGGATGATACATTAGCTAATAGTTATTTTTGGTGGAAGCTGCCCCCTCTTATTATTGTTTATGAGTCTCTGTTCAGCTATTTTGAGCTCTGGGCTACAGCATGTCATACTTTGGAGCTACAGTGCATGGTACTTTCAAAAGCACTGCTCTGGATTTCAGGGCAAAGTCTGATTCAGTGAGACCCCACAGTGTAAGGTAGAATTGGAGGTGGCTTGAGAGGACGCTATGGCAAAGTCGACCATTGGATTTTCTTTGAAGAAAGGGTTTGAGGAGATGAACAGAATAGCATCTTAGGTGAAATAATCTTTTTTAAAAATTTAGCTTGAGTAGAAGATGGAGGAAGAGTATGGTGCAAATCCACCCATGAGGAGTCTGAGAATTCTGTACCTTATGTCTGTCCAACTCCCCTGCTCCTAAACAGGGCAGCCTAGGGGGAGGCAGTGCTGGCCCAGGTGAGGCAGAGCAGGGTTTTCACCTGTCAAGTAGAACTTCTAGAGCACAGAGCCCTTTTAGGATGTGGAGAAAGGGAACCCTCCTACACTGTTGATGGGAACGTAAATTGTGTGACTACTATGGAAAATAATATGGAGGTTCCTCCAAAAATTAACAATAAATCTACCATAGATCCAGTAAGCCTGTTCCTGGGTATTTATCTGAGGAAACAAACACATTAATTAGAAAAGATACTTGAACCCATAACTGAATCTCTTTGCTGTATAGCGATAATTAATACTTTAATGTTGTAAATCAACTATACGTCTATTAAAAAAAGAAAAGATATACATACTTATTTTCATTGCAGCAGTGTTTACAATAGCCAAGATATAGAAGTAACCTAAATGCCCATTAATAGGTAAATGGATAAGGAAGATGTGATATATATATGTACAGTGGAATATTACTTGGTCATAAAAAGATGGAAATCTTACCATTTGCAACCATATGGATGGACTTTGAGAGCATTATGCTAAGCAAAATAAGTCAGAGAAAACAAATATTGCATGACTTCACTTTTACATGGAATCTAAAAACAAAACAAATGAACAAATAGCAAATAACAAAACAAATAGTCATAAATAGATACAGAGAACAAACAGGTGGTTGCTAGTGGGGAGGGTTGAAGGGGAGAAGATAAATAGGTGAAGGAGATTGAGTTACAAACTTTCAGATGTGAAATAAATGAGTCACCAGTATGAAATGTACAGTGTGGGGAATATAGTCCAAAATTATGTAATATCTTTGTGTGGTGACAGATTGTAACTAGACTTACTGTGATGATTGCTTTGAAATGTATAGAAATATCGAATCACAGTGTACCAGGAACTAATATAGTGTTGTAAGTCAGTTGTACTTCAAAAACAAACACATTCATAGAGAAAGAGATCAGGTTTGTGGTTACCAGAGGTGAGGGGAGGGGTCCGGGGGGAGTTGGATGAAGGCACTCAAAAGGTGTAAACTCTCAGTTATAAGATAAATACTAGTGATGCAGTGTGTGTGCGTGCATGCCTGCTCAGTTACTAAGTCACGTCCAACTCTGTGCGACCCCATGGATTGTAGCCGCAGCCAGGCTCCTCTGTCCATGGGATTTCCCAGGCAAGAATGCTGGAGTGGGTTGCCATTTCCTTCTCCAGGGGATCTTCCCAACCCAGGGATCAAACCCACATCTCCTTCATTAGCAGGTGGATTCTTTACTGCTGAATAACAAGGGAAGCCCAGTGATGTAACATATAACATGATAAATATAATCAACATGGCTGTGTGTTGTATATGAAAGTTGTTAAAAGAGTAAAGAGTTCTCATCACAAGAAAAAAATGTCTATTTCTTTAGTTTTTTATCTATATGAGATACAGGATGTTCACTAAACTTATTGTGATAGACATTTCATGATGTATGTCAGTCAAATCTCTATGCTGTACGCCTTAAACTTACATAGTAGAGTGTATGAATTGTATCAATAAACCTGAAAGAAAAAATTTAAAAAGATAATGTAAAAAATAAGAAAGAAGAGAGAGAGAGAGGGAAGAGGGAAGGAAGGAAGGCAGGGGCAGCAAGCACATGGTCCTTAATGCCTGAAATGAGCAGGTAAAACCCAGATCCTGCTGTGTACGGCCTCCACTTCCCTGGGGCAGGTTCAGAAGAGTTGTGATGCCCTGTGATGAGCTGACCAGCTGGCAAAGTGCCAGACCACAAAGCCAGCATCTGCCCTACAAAAGACAAGAAAGAACCCACCTTAGGCTCCTGGCCCCCAGCAAGAATTTTACGTTGCTCAAAGCTAACTTGAAAACGTTGACCACATTGACTTGACATCCCTCCCTCTCTCGCTCCGTTGACTTGATTAAAACCACAATGAGACCAGCAGAGATGTCCAATCTCCTGATCTAGAGGAAGAATATGTCTCGTGTTTTACCTCCAAGCAACCTTTGGGCAGAGTTTGAAGTATTACCTATGCTCCTAAATTTCCGGCAGTATGAACTAGTTGACAGATGGAATGTCTCTGAAATGAGTTTTGTTGCAATCTAAAACATAACTTCTGTTTTTAGAAAGTTGAAGAAATAATTGCTACTACAACCCTGTTTGTGCCACTAAAATACTACACTGTTTTCACCCTTAATCTGACACCTCTGTACTTTGGGCCCTTCCTGTTCTGTGGTATTTTTACAACACAGGCAAGCACCTGTTAACTTTTTTTTTAACATGTAAGATTTTAAAATATGCTGTTATTAATTTCACAACTTTTATATTAAATTGCTTTGATGTACATGTTCTACTTAACTAGTTAATGGTATTCATTGGTATGTAGAGAATCCATTCAGGAGTGTAACTTGTACAAGATGTATGACTGTTTGTGGCCGTGCTTTATTGATAACAGAGGAGGCAAGATTCAGGCAGGCCTTGAGTGGGACATGTTTTAAATAATTGATCATCAAGAAGAAAGCAATTAATTCTCTTTCACTGGCAGCTCTTTTTTTTTTTTTTTTAATGAAAGGAATCTCTTCTTTCCCCTGGGCATATGTTAACTTTTAATCAAAGGAGAGACAAATAGAGATCCAAAGGTGAAAACCTAAGTATAGCCTACTGAAGATCGACCTAATTGGGATTGTGTGGTCATTTGAGAGGGAAGTTTTGAAATTTTGCTTCGTGTCACCAGTTAAAAGTATTTGCTAAGTCATTAATATAAACAGATTGAACTTTAAAAACATTTTTTACAGTGACTTTTATTTTTAAACTCTAGTTTAAAAAAATTTTTTTTAATTTATTTTTGGCCATGCTGGGTCTTCACTGCTGCATGGGCTACTTGTTGCGGTGCTCAGGCTTCCCATTGCAGTGTCTTCTCTTGTTGAGGAGCACAGGCTCTAGGGCATGCAGGCTTCAGGAGCTATGGTTCCCAGTCTCAACAGTTGTGGCACATGGGCTTAGCTGCTCCTCGGCGTGTGGAATCTTCCTGGATCAGGGATTGAACCTGTGTCTCTTGCATTAGCCGGAGGATTCTTTATCACTGAGCCACCAGGGACGCATCCCTCCCACCTTTTAAAATTTTTATATGATTCACCTTTAGATATTTTTGGCTAATTTTTGGTTAATTACACTTTGTCAAAGTGTAATTTTCAAAAAGTTAAATATATGACTCTCACACCAATATAGAATGAACATTAACCAGAGATTTAGTCAACTCATGAATGAGGGAACTAGCAGAATGTAAAGCCAACTCAAAGGAGAACCACAGGAATGGGCTTAAAGGTGTTCAAGAAAGGATGTCAGGGACTTCTCTAGCGATTCAGTGATTAAAAATCTGTTCTTCCAATGCAGGGTATGT
Source organism: Cervus canadensis (assembly GCF_019320065.1). Classification (NCBI taxonomy): domain Eukaryota; kingdom Metazoa; phylum Chordata; class Mammalia; order Artiodactyla; family Cervidae; genus Cervus; species Cervus canadensis. The sequence continues at coordinate 16,519,963 of NC_057393.1, forward strand.
GGGTTCGATCCCTGGGGGAACTAAGGTCCCATATGCCGTGTGATGTGGCCAAAAGAGAAAAGAAAAAGAAAGAATGTAGGATAAGATGTCAGGGTTAAATATAAAACTGATTAGCGGTCTTAACAGGGAACAGGATAGTAAACCTGGACCGAAATCATCTGCACATCTACTGGACAAGAACCTACAAGTTACAGTTAACTTTCAAAGTCTGGGCTTTTAATTAGTAGTAAAATGAAAGTGAAAGTCACTCAGTCGTGTCCAACTCTTTGTGACCCCATGGACTATACAGTCCTTGAAATTCTCCAGGCCAGAATACTGGAGTGGGTAGCCTCTCCCTTCTCCAGGGGATCTTTCCAACCCAGGGATTGAACCCAGGTAAAGATCTTGTCAAACACAGATCCAGTGCCTTGGGTCATGAAATAATTCTGTGTGAGCTATTAAAATTCTAGCATGACACTGGAGAAACCTGCTTCTTTCCTTCACCTCGCGGACATGTTTTTGATAATTTTTCTTAACATATTATAAAGTGAGTTTCTCCTTATATGAGACACCAAGGGCAGTCAAATTCATAGAGACAGAAGCTAGAGTGGCAGTTTCCAGGGGCTTGGGGGAGGGAGGGAGAATAGGGAATTAATGTTTTATGGGTCTAGAGTTTCAGTTTTGCAGGATGAAAGATGTCCTGTGGATACATGGTGATGATGGCTGCTGCAAGTAGGTGAATGTGCTAAATGTCACTGAACTGTCCACTTAAAAATGGTTAAGATGGTCCATTCTATGTTATGTGTGTTTTAGCAAAATTAAATAATTTTTAAAAGTGAGCTGACACATAGGTATGTGAATAAAAAGTGAATAGTTATTCATCCTGCTGAGATAACCCATCAATAATCCTATGTTTGCGTTAACTCACTTTTCCTTGTTTGTAAAAACGTAAGTAGACTTTTGAAAAATGGGGTTGTTGAAGTTCTTTGTGAAATTTTCTCTTTTAACAGTTTATCATGGACAGACCTCTAGGTTACAAATATTGATCTAACCTATTCCTTAAAAAAAAAAAAAGCTTCATAGCCTGGATATATCATAATTTATCCAACACTTGCTCTACTGATGGAAAGTTGAGTTATTCCCAGGTTTTTTTTTTTTCCTGCCAGTACAAACACTATTATAATAAAACTGTTTTAGTACAAGAGATACTAAAGACCAGGATCTGAGTAGAGGTGGTAAGAAGGCAGAGGAGGGAATGGATCAAAGAAATGTTTTCCTGGGAAAACACATTGGATTTAGTGGCTAGTTGAAAATTTGGGTTTAAGAGTGGGAGAATGCATAGTGATGGCATTTTATTAAAAGAGGGAATAGCAGAGAGTTTTAGAAGAAATGGCAGGGAAGCTGAGAGAATAGAGTTTATTTGGATGATGCTATGTTCAGATAGGTGTATGCCCTGGTTGGGGAAGATGTCACAGATAGCCTCTGATTTGAGAATCCTTTGCACAGTCATAGTTGAAACTCTTAAGAGTGGATGAGATCTGTTTCTAAAGTGTGTGTGCATGCTAAGTCACTTAAGTTGTATCCTACTCTTTGTGACCCCATGGCCTGTAGCCCACCAGGCTCCTCTGTCCTTGGGATTCTCTAGGCAAGAACACTGGAGTGGGTTGCCATTGCCCTCCTCCAGGGGATCTTCCAGACACAGGGATCGAACTTGCATCTCTTAGGTCTCCTGCATTGACAGGTGGGTTCTTTACCACTAGTGCCACCTGGGAAGCCCTCTGTTTCCAGGGAGGCCTTATATTTTAGAGGAAAAAGGTAATGTCCATGGGAGTTACCTGCCTGTAAGGGTGTGGCCAAGGAGACTGAGAAGTTGTGACCAGAGGAGGAGAAGGAGGAAGAGGAATAGGCGAGTATACCCGGAGAAGAGAAAGAGGGAAAGGTCTGAGATTACATCCCAACTAGTCCATTCTTTGGAAATGTATGTGTTGTTAAGTACTTTTAGGTCTGAGCAGTACAGACCTTCCCTCCCACTACCCGCTGTGTGTGCCTTTCATGACCCTTGCCTCTGTGAGTCTGTTTTCAAATGCTAGTTTCCTCGGGTATAAACCACCAGAAACAATGGTACAGTTTGGTAAGCACATTTGAGCCACTGCCTTGAATTTAAAGACCAAGCCAAATCAAATCGCAAAGGGCACAGTTTGATTGTAGTTTGGCATCTCTCAACAGTAATTACAAAATCACTTTTAAGGCTATTTTATGATCATATAAACTAAGACTTTATTATTAAAGGAGAGCATGTGTCAATTTCACAAAACCATGTGAACTAGAAAGCCTGCAAAGATACCCTAAGGAAGCGGTGAGTGCAGGGATTTCTAAAACATTTAGAATTAGCTTTGAAGCCATCCCTACAATCTGCATGAGCATAAGGATGACCCTGTTGCCGCCAAAGCTTTTTATAAAGGATCTGTGAACTTTTACATTCTGTCTACCTTAGGAGATTGGAGGAGAAACTATTATTAGCAAGGAAAATAATATAAGGAAATTATTAGCAGTCCAAATGCATTATTTTGTCACCTGTCATGGTTTTGACAAAGACCCGAGTTTGGAAGAGCAACTGAGTCATAGGAACTACTTCATGCCACTAAGGAGTGAAGTTGGTAGGAATCTGCCAAAGTTGAAGTGGATTCAGTTTAATTAAAAAATTGGTTCCCAGCCTTACGTTAAATTCTGTGGTTAGAGGTTTCTACAAATCAAAAGAAGTAAAGCTGAAGACTCTTATCCATAAAGTGCCTTGTAGTCTTGTGTGAAAATTAAAAAATACATAGAAAGATATTGAAGAAAAATCTCTAAGGTGTCCTGTGACTCTCAGGATTGTGTTTATCGTTGTTGAAGGAATTTGCAATTAGAGCAAGGTTAGTCCTAACTTCAGTTGCCTTGACCCACAGGACTCACATTGTAGGAAAAGGCAGGAATGAAAACAGTGGGGGCACTGGCAAGTTAGGGAGGCAGCAGGTGGTGAACAAGCTGGCTTCCAGGTAATGTGATCACAGCAGAGCTTATATGGTCATTTTCAGCATGATGGACTCAGGCCATCATCTTGGGTTACTTGATTATAAACTGCAAAGAAGAAGGTCACAGCTGTGGAGTGTGGACCTAAACAGACAGATGAACCCACAGTGGAAAGCTTGTTGTAGCTTCTGTGTCACCTTGAATATCTTCAGTAGTTGCAATTAGTAGAGACTGCGAGCTGGGGTGGGAGTGTAAGATTCTATCCGAATCCATCAGAGTCTTACTGTGCTCAACACTAGTTCATCTAGGTGCTTTCATGGGTCATGAGAACTTACCAGAGGAACCCTGGATATGTTCTAGCAGGTCCTTAGGAAAACTATTTAGTGACTGAATTCAGTTCATCCTTACCCCAGATAAAAGCCTGTTCCAGCTGCTGGCAGGAATAATCAAGATGAATTCTGGATTCTTTGCCTCAGGATCTGAATTGTATAGGAGTCAACCAACCCTGGGAATACAGAGGTTAAGAACAGAGATTTCCAGCTTTGATGTTACTTCCCGGTCATTTGTCAATGGAAAGTCTTTACTCTCAGGAGCCGCCTTTGGCTTTATTTTTGGACAAGCTGCTGAGTCCTGCTCTGGTCTTGTCTGAACATGCAGACCTGGCGTCTCAGGACATACTTTTTCACACCATCTCCATGCTCCACAGCTGCGCAGGTTTGGAAGAGATGCCAAAATCCAGACACGGCAAAGCAGTCTCTTTTTTGCATGTGCTGATGTCCGGAATGACAGGTTTATCTTGGACACGTTCCCTTTTCTTTCCTCTTTGACTTGTTCACTTTTATCTCTCTCTTTAATATATAAATAATGGACTTATCCTATTTGCTGCACCAAGAGAAAATTAAACGCCTGAATGTTTTACGACTATGGGAAAGTATTTCCAGAGTGTGAAAAAATAGACACTGGACATTTCAGCTCCTGCTTTTGGTAGAGTGGGAATTTATTACTCAGCTCAGTAACAGTTTAGGCCAAACCAAGCAGTTGTGTGGGCAAGCCGTGTCTATCTTTCCTAAGTAGCACTGCCAGAGACAGTTTTGTTCCTATTAGAGACAGCATGACCCAAAGGTATCTTTCCATCAAAGACTGATTATCTCTGAATCTGAGATGTATCGCAAAGGCTGTTGAGACCCAGCCAATGGATTTTACTTGCATGAGATATTGCATAGCTCCCGAAGGGAAGGGAAACAAAGAGGGAGGGGGGCAAGAGAGAACTTGGAGCCCAACAATAAATAGCTCTTTGTACCAGTCTTCCCCACCCCGAACCCCATACTGCTGAGATCATAGAGTAAGTTAGCAGCATGTGGCAGAAGGCGATGCTGCCCAGTAGCTTGGCAGCTTGTGACCAGATGTGAACTTGTCTGTCCACAGTGTGCGGCTGTGACCTGGCCCAAGGGGGCTTCTTCATAAAGAACGGGGAGTATCTCTGCACCCTGGACTACCAGAGGATGTATGGCACTCGATGCCATGGCTGCGGGGAGTTCGTGGAAGGAGAAGTGGTGACCGCCCTGGGCAAGACCTACCATCCCAACTGCTTTGCCTGCACGATCTGCAAGTAAGTTTGGCTTCTGCCAACAGGGAAGTGTTGGATTCTGCTCTCAGAGCTTGGAATGTGCACTTTGGTCTTGAGTTGTACTTAGTCTTGAAATATTTTTCCTTTAAAAAAATTAGTTTTACTGATGTATAGTTGATTTATAATGTGTTAGTTTCGGGTGTACAACAAAATGAATCAGTTATATATATATTATATATATATTATTTATCTGGTGGCTCAGGTGGTAAAGAATCTGCCTGCAATGCAGGAGGCCCAGGTTCAATCCCTGGGTCAGGAAGATGCCCTGGAGAAGGAAATGGCAACCCACCACAGTATTCGTGCCTGGAGAATTCCATGGACTGAGAAGCCTGGCAGGCTACACATAGTCCATGGGGTCACAAAGAGTTGGACATGACTGAGTGACTAACACACTTTCTTCATATATATGTATATATATATAATATATGTATTATTTATGTTGTATATATACTATATATATTATTCATATTATGTGCATTATTTTTCATGTTCTCTTCCATTACAGATTATTATAAGATATTGAATATAGTTCCCTGTGCTGTACAGTAAACCTTTGTGTTTATTTACTTTATATATAGTAGTTTGTATCTGCTAATCACAAACTCCTAATTTATCCTTCCCCTCTCCTTTCCCCTTTGATAACCATATTTGTTCTGTATGTCTCTGAGCCTATTTCTGTTTTTGTAAATAAATTCATTTGTATCATTTTTTTTTTAGATTCCACATAATAAGTGATGTTGTATATTTGTCTTTATATATTTTTTTCTGATGTACCTTTAGATGTTCTTGTTTTCCTACTGTATTATCAGGCTTAGTTAAAAAGCAATTTAGTTAGGAAGCTTTATATGGAATGTCCTCCACTAAATAGTGTGACTGAGTTTAAGTGGCTGGGAGCCGAATCTGAAAGCAGCTCCAGGTCTTGAGACATTTCGAGCAGTGGAAACATGGGAGGAGATGGCATAAATACTTGGAAAGATGAAGCTTATTTGGAAGTATCAGCTCTTACGTGTGTGGGTGTGGGTGTGTAAAATTATCTCATTTGCTCTATAGCCAGGGAGAGCTAACGGCCTCAAGGATCAAATTAGACCTGTTTTGTAAATAAAGTTTTATTGGAACACAGCCATGCCCATTTGTTTATATATTGTCTATGACTGCTTCCAAGCGACAGTGGTAGAGTTGAGTAGTTGAGATAGAAACCTTATGATCTGCACAGTCTAAAAAAATACTTACAATCTGCTCTTTCAGGGGAAAAGCTGTCAACCCCTCCTCTCTAGGCACCTATCATCAATCAAGGTTAAATCTTTATTGCACAAAGCAGCTTGATTAAAATGGTCAATCAGAGAGAAGAGGGAATTTAGTTAGTTGACCCATACTTATAGAGTAATTCCATGCCTTTTGGTATCATGTTATTCATATGTGTTCAATTTTGCTATGCCTTTGTAAAAACTGTAGTTCAATTCATTTTATTTTTCAGCATTTCCTGTTTTTAGGCCAGAGAAATGTAAACTCTAGAAGGGTAAATTTGATTTTATACAATTAATTAACAGGATAATACTCATGGATGAATCATAATAAGATTTAGATGAAATATTCATAATCAAATTATTTTAGTAACTTTTTGTAACTATTAGGTCATTTCTCAATTATATATTTTTAAGTCATAATTTTAAAATTCTGGGTTAATGAGCTGAATTTTTTCTGTGTTTAATCAACAGCAAAGTGTCCTTTTGACCTCTCTCTTTTCAAGCTGCCGCCCACAGTCTGGTTGAGAACCCTGGGCTGGCATTCAGGAAGCCCTGTTTCTGGTCCTCTTTCCTGGACTGGTTTGAGACCTCTGTGAGCAAACTCTTCTACGGCAGTTGTCTTGTCTGTAAGATAAGAGGCTGTGGACTAAATAAAAGTGATTCCCCAAACCTGGGTCTTCACTGGAATCCCCACGGGAGGGTCTCTTTTTTTCTTTTCTTAATTAGAGGATGATTGCTTTACAATGTTATGTTGGTTTCTGTTATACAGCAACTCAAATCCGGCATAAGTACACACATGTCCCCTCCCTCTTGAATCCCCCTCCTACCCCCAACTCCAGCTCACCCCACCCCTCTAGGTTGTCACAGATCACCAGGTTGGAGCTTAGGAAGGGTCTTTTTTAAAATATCCATTTCTATGTGTAACACAAGGAGCTCAATGGGGTTCTCTGTGACAGCCTAGAGGGGTGGATGGGGTGCCCGTGGGGGCAGGTTCAAGAGGGAGGGGACATATGTATGCTTGTGGCTGATTGGCATGATTCTGTGGCAGAGGCCAGCACAGAATCGTGGAGCAATTATCCTCCAATTAAAAATAAAGAATAACAGGTTAGAAGGCCCTGGCCCAGGTAAACTCTAGGAGCCTTCCTGATCCTGGCCTCGAGAGATCATTGCTTCAGGTTGGTAACGATGGACAAACATTCATCATCTCTATTCATCATCTCTATCCAACAGAGAGGTGCCTGTTACTGATGCTCTAAGCTGCTGGTGCCGCCTAATGACACCAATTCTTCCTGAAAGGGAGGCCACCTTTACAGCTTACAAATTGCATTCATGTAGAAATTAATCTAACCCTTTCAACAATTCTGTGAGGCCAATCAGAAATTCCTATCCCCTACTTATAAGTGACTTTGAGACCCCAAGTCTACGGGATTTTCCCAGTCCTTCACATCACAAGGCCAATATTTGAACTCACATGTTCAGACTCTTAAATCCAATTCTCTATCACAAACATTCATGCAAATAACAGAAGGAAGTGAACCTATGTGGGCCGAGGACTTAGAGAAATGAAAGGGGTCATTTATGAAATAACAGAATTCAAAATTCAGAGCACCTTGCCCTTTATTGAGAACTGGACTCTAGTTTGTTCCATAGTGGACCTTTGTGGGGTTGAAGTCTAGAAATATAAGCCTAAATCAGATACAGGGTCTGGACTAGGGTGAGGCCAGGGAGGTGTCTGGGCACACACTTTAAAGGGGGTGCTCACTCCCAGGTCATGTGGTCCTCCTGAGAGTGGGGACCTCCTTAGATGCTGTATCCTGAGTGCCTCACTGGCCTCCTCCTGGCCCTGGCCCTGATCAGAGGCAAAGAAACTGTGCTTATTATGTCGACAGACCCTTCACTTCCTGATGGCCTTGTTACAGAGAAGGCTGGAGGTTTGTTTGGCTTTAACTGATGAGTGTGAATTGATAGGCTGGCTGGCACCCACCAGCGTGTGACCTTGATTGTTGAAGAGAGAGCAAGTTCTGGGCTGGTGGACAGCACCCATCTCTGCCTGTGGCATGGTCTCTAGTTGGTCCATTACCCTCTCTGGGTTTTATCTGAGTGATGGAAAATAACACAGCACCAGGAGACCGCCTCAACCCAGCACTTCTCAAAGTTGGGGGTGTGGTTTAAAACTCTCCTCGATGACTGGCAACAAGTACATTTGTGGAGTTGTTTTAAACCCAGATTTACTGCCTGTGTGTGCAGGATGGTGAATCACCAACTGTTAGGTGATGAAGGGCAACTTAAAGTACCTGTGAACATAAAATTCATGTCCAGAAGCCTGAATTTGAGCCTGCTTCTGACTCAGATGGGTGGGGATGTTTGGCTTATGAATTTTAAATTTCCTAATTGACAGAATCACACATGTGAAAATTCATGTTGAAGATCATTGGCAAATTGGCCAGTGGCAAGTGAGCAGGCATGGAAACTGTCATATGGCTATTAATTAATGACTTACTTTTTTAAAGCCATCTGCCTGCTGGGAGGAGAAGAAACATACCTGCAGAAGGCAATGTTTTTGAAAAAAATGTGCTGTTATTTATTGATGAATGTCTAATGTGAAAGGAAATAGTCTCTGAAAGGAAGTGAATACTAATTTTTAAGCAGATATGATAGCACAGTTGGTAAAGAATCCGCCTGCAATGCAGGAGATCCCAGTTCAATTCCTGGGTTGGGAAGATCCCCTGGAGAAGGGAAAGGCTACCCACTCCAGTATTCTGGCCTGGAGAATTCCATGGACTGTATAGTCTATGGGGTCACAAAGAGTCGGACAAGACTGAGCAACTTTCACTTTCACTAATGTGAAAGGAAATAATCTCTGAAAGGAAGTGAATACTAATTTTTAAACAGATATTTACAGCATGTTCATATTTAATCCAGGTTTATAAGGGACTGAGTCCCTAGTAATGGGAGGTATTCAGTTTTCCCATTGCAAGACAATGTCTAATTCAGCATCGTTATCATATAGGTCTAGGGAATGTGAAGAATTAATGTTTGCCCTGTATGACCAGTTCTCTTTGAGAACTGGAGGCACCTTAAGCTTGAATAGGAATTCATAACATTTCAAGCATTTCTTCATGGCAGTATTTCAATTTGGAAATGGAAAATTTTACTGTGTGTGCCCTGCTAGGTGACTTGCTGGAACATCCCTCCACTAAGGAGTGGAGGTAAATGTTTCATTTTACTGTCTGGTTGCCTGTAGAAGCTCTGCATTCTCCTTTCCTCTTAAAATGAGGCACGTTTGTTTGTTTGGACTGGATCCAGCTGGCCGGCTTGATTCAGACTGCATTGCAGACATTTTGGCTGGTGCTCCTCCAAGTAATGAATTGGCACTGGAGGGCAGCAAAGCAGAAGGAGTGAGGGAAAGGGATAAAATTACCACAATAACCTTGAGGGCAATGTCTTTCCAGGCGCCCGTTTCCACCCGGAGACCGAGTCACGTTCAATGGGAGAGACTGCCTTTGCCAGCTCTGCGCACAGCCGATGTCTTCCAGCCCTAAAGAAGCCTCCTGCTCTGGCAGTAAGTGCCCCAGCCACCTGTTGACATGAGTTCCTTCATGCCGCAAAGGCAGCTTAGGGAGGTACCTTCCTTTCTGAGAAACTCTGGTAGCCGGAGTCAAGAGTAGGCCTATTTAAGGCATTTTCATTGTAAAATGTGATGTGTGGAGAAGCCTTCACTAAAGGCAATGCAGAGAGAGGTGTCTCCCTTCTTTCAAAAGAAAAGAAAGAGAATTGGACATTCAACTGTGCATTTTGATGGTAAATGAAGGAAAAAGAATCATAAAGTGTTACATCAGAAGTGCCTCTCTCTGGGCATGGAGGTTAAACTGGGAGAGCATTTGGTGATGAGGTGACTGATACTGCTGTGTGTTAAAAAGTTATCCCCATTCTGCCTTGGGCGAATGTGGTGGTTTATGCTTACTCTTAAATTATTTCTTACTATCCTTAACTATTCTTTATTCCCTTGGAGGATTTTTTTTCCCTTTTAAAATTAATTATGTATTTATTTACAGTAAGTCCTTGTTGGTTATCTATATTTTTATTTTTATTTTTTTGGCCACACCCCTGACCAGGGATCAAACCCACTCCCCCTGCATTGGAAGGCAGAGTCTTAATCACTGGACTGTTGGGGAAGTCTCCCACCTGAAGGGTTTCTGACATTTATTCATCACGTGGATAATTTTCTGAGCACCTACAATGCGTGTTATTCACACTGGAAATGTAGAGTGAACAAAACATACTCAACATCCTTAGAAAGTTTATTTTTTAGTGGGGTAGATAGACAATAAATGCATGTACAAAAATATCAAATATGCACAGAAGATTAACATAGGGAGAAAAAGCAGGGCAATGGGTCTATGTTTGTATGGGGCAATCTGAGAAACCTATCTTGTCACCCAAGGGGAGATCTGAAGAAATATGGGGACAGGCTGTCCATACACCATGGGATTTGTGGTTTTTAATGACAAGGGCTTGTCTGACCTATAGGAATCCAAAGAAAGCCAGCTTCCCTCCAAATAAAAACAGTGGCCAATTGAAGTATTTCTTCTAATAAATAACATTGAATAGGTCAATTTACGATGAACTGAGAGGGATTCTGAACTTGGCGCACCAAGCTCTCCTTCCCTCTCCTTCCTGGGGCGTTAAGACATGGACTAGAGATTTGCCTCCGTTTCCCTGGATTGTGCCCGTCCTTGGAGAAGAAATGCTTTGAAGCCCTGCCAGTCTCAGCACCTAAGAATGAGATAAGCCACTTCTGCTCTGGAGGAGTTTTGTGTCATTTATAACAGAGATTCCAAATCTTCCTGTTAAAGTAGAAGATTTATACTTGTTAAAAATAAGAATGTTATGACCCAAAAGCATTTGCATAGAAATTGGATTTTGACCATTGGGAAAAAAGAAAGAAATGTATTAGTGCATCTTATTCAATACACATGATCAGATCCTTAGCATGTGAATTTACCTGCCCTCTTGTTAAATAACAGCAGCTGGGTAGGATACGGGCTGCTAAACAGGGCACAACCCTAGGCCCCTAACAGAGTCTCAGGTCCTTCACTCTTCTTACCTACTCTGCCCTGTGAACGTCATTGGGAAGGTGACCTGGTGTGAGAACAGGCACCCCAACCCCCTTAATTGAGAAGGCTTGCTTTGAAAGTATGTTACCATAAACATTGAAGGAATTCTACAGTATAGTTAAGGAAAAAAGGATTGGGACTTCCCTGGTGGTGCAGTGGTAACACTTCACCTTCCAATGCAGGGGGTGCAGGTTCAGTCCCTGTTCAGGGAGCTAAGATTCCACATGCCTCATAGCCAAAAAACTAAACATAAAAACAAGCAATATTGTAACAAATTCAATAAAAGCTTTAAAAATGGTCCACATTAAAAAAAAAAAAACTCTAAGAAAAGCAAAGAAAAAGAGACTTGCATGAGTCCCAGAATCAGATGACAGCTATAACAGAGGATCATATCCATAGACTTAGAATAGGAATGACTGTGTCCTCAGATTCTGTGGAGTCCTTTAGTCCAACTGTATTTCTTGATAGGTGAGGAAATTCGGGCCCAAAGTCACACAAGTTACCCAATCATAGGTAGCTTGTTAGAGGCAGGTCTCCTGACTCCTGGTTTGGGGCTGTCTTTGTTTCATCTAAGACTCCTCATTGTTCAGTTTAAGAAATAGAGCCAAGATATTTTTGAAGGCTTTTGGTCCTTTTCCTTCAGGTAATTTGGGAACATATTTCTAATCATAACTGCACTAAAATGGTTATTCTGATTTTTAATAAACATTGTTTTGCTTTATCTTTATTTTCTTTTATATGAATAGTCATTATGCACATAAAAAAGCAATTAAAATTCTAACTGCAAAAATGTATCATACTCAAATTCATTACATTTCTAATGTTAGATTTGACATTTATTGCATATATACAAATTACTGGTCCAAATCCTATTTTTTAAATTTATTTTTTCTCCTTTGCTCTCAGTGGATGAAATCCTTTTCTCTGTGCTGCTGTTTTGGTCAGAACATTTTTATTTTCAATAAGTACTCATCTATTTAGATAAGTACTCAAATAGCATTTCTGGGGCATGTGGGTGTGGGTGTCTGTCAAAAAGAGAACTCTTATATATGGATACACACATGCAAAATACCCAAAGGAGACAGGCAAACAAATACAAGAGCAAGGGAATTTTCAGCAAGTTTCTAAAATTCATTGGAGCATAATTAGAGAACACTTGTTTGTTCTTTGCAATTCTTTAAGAAATGCCCTATACTTTAAAACTATATTGAGGTTACTTTGATTCTTATTTTTTAAAAATTTTCTTAACTTGGTAAAGCTTCCTAAAGGAAAGCACGAAAAATGAAACCCTTCTTTGATATGTTCACAGTGGTGATAAAATTAATTAGAGACCCAAGGTCTTCTTTTTGCTTTGAAATGTTCTTTCAAAAATGTTTGCACTTCTGAACTGGAATTTTACTCCACATTCTGTGGCTGGTTTTCCATCATCACGGAATAGGAGGCGAAGACAGTGAGAGAGGGAGAGAAGAAGTAAAGAGTGATCAACAGAAGACAAGTCAATAATGTGATGAGAATTTACACAAAACAGCCTCCATTTGTGCTTACTCTGTAAACGGGCAGGAGCCGCCATGTCTGTATTGCTCTAATTTAGGGAGAACTCCCAGTGGGATGCCTACGATGTCTTGGGCACCCTGCTTACTGCTTCCTTCCACATTATAATAATTCTTCTCTTTTTTATTTATCTTATTGTCTTCTTCAAACATTCACATAGTACTCATGTGATCAGGCATTGCATAACTGGTCTACAAATTTGAACTTATTTAATTCTCATGACCACCCTAAAGGTTGGCACTAAAGCTATCTGCTTTTCACAGATGAAGAAACAAAGGGCGACAGTTCGGTTCAGTCGCTCAGTCGTGTCTGATTCTTTGTGACCCCATGGACTGCAGCACGCCAGGCCTCCCTGTCCATCACCAACTCCCGGAATTTACTCAAACTCATGTCCATTGAGTCAGTGATGCCATCCAACCATCTCATCCTCTGTGGTCCCCTTCTCCTCCTGCCTTCAATCTTTCCCAGCATTAGGGTCTTTTCCAATGAGTCAGTTCTCCACATCAGGTAGCCAAAATATTGAAGTTTCAGCTTCATCATCAGTCCTTCCAATGAATATTCAGGACTGATTTCCTTTAGGATGGACTGGTTGGATCTTCTTTCTGTCCAAGGAACTTTCAAGAGTCTTCTTCAACACCACAGTTCAAAAGCATCAGTTCTTCGGCGTTCAGCGTTCTTTATGGTCCAACTCTCACATCCATACATGACTACTGGAAAAACCATAGCTTTGACTAGATGGATCTTTGTTGGCAAAGTAATGTCTCTGCTTTTTAATATGCTGTCTAGGTTGGTGATAATTTTTCTTCCAAGGAGCAAGCGTCTTGTAATTTCAAGGCTGCAGTCACCATCTGCAGTGAATTTGGAGACCCAAAAAATAAAGTCTCTCACTGTTTCCACTGTTTCCCCATCTATTTGCCATGAAGTGATGGGACCAGATGCCATGATCTTAGTTTTCTGAACGTTGAGTTTTAAGCCAACTTTTTTACTCTCCTCTTTCACTTTCATCATCTTTAGTTCTTCCTCGCTTTCTGCCATGAGTGTGGTGTCATCTGCATATCTGAGGTTATTGATATGTCTCCCGGCAATCCTGATTTCAGCTTGTGCTTCATCCAGCCCAGTGTTTCTCATGATGTACTCTGCGTATAAGTTAAATAAGCAGGGTGACAATATACAGCCTTGATGTACTCTTTCCCGATTTGGAACCAGTGTGTTGCTCCATGCCCAGTTCTAACTGTTGCTTCCTGACCTGCATACAGATTTCTCAGGAGGCAGTTCAGGTGGTCTGGTCTCTTCCCATCTCTTTAAGAAATTCCCATCTCTTTAAGAATTTTCCATAGTTTGTTGTGATCCACACAGTCAAAGGCTTCGGCATAGTCAGTAAAGCAGAAGTCATATTTTTCTGGAACTCTCTTGCTTTTTTGATGACCCAACGGATGTTGGCAATTTGATCTCTGGTTCCTCTCCTTTTTCAAAATCCAGCTTGAACATCTGGAAGTTCACGTATTGCTGAAGCCTGGCTTGGAGAATGTTGAGCACTACTTTGCTAACGTGTGAGATGAGTGCAATTGTGCAGTAGTTTGAGCATTCTTTGTCATTGCCTTTCTTTGGGATTGGAATGAAAACTAACCTTTTCCAGTCCCGTGGCCACTGCTGAGTTTTCCAAATTTGCTGGCATACTGAATGCAGCACTTTCACAGCATCATCTTTTAGGATTTGAAATAGCTCAATTGGATTTCCATCACCTCCACTAGCTTTGTTTGTAGTGATGCTTCCTAAGGCCCACTTGACTTCACATTCCAGGATGTCTGGCTCTAGGTGAGTGATCACACCATCATGATTATTTGGGTCATGAAGATCTTTTTTGTATAGTTCTTCTGTGTATTCTTGCCACCTCTTCTTAATATCTTCTGCTTCTGTTAGGTCCATACTATTTCTGTCCTTTATTGTGCCCATCTTCGCATGAAATGCTCCCTTGGTATCTCTAATTTTCTTGAAGAGATCTGTAGGCTTTCCCATTCTATTGCTTTCCTCTATTTCTTTGCATTGATCACTGAGGAAGGCTTTCTTATGTCTCCTTGCTATTCTTTGGAACTCTGCATTCAAATGGGTATATCTTTCCTGTCCTTTGCCTTTCACTTCTCTTCTATTCACAGCTATTTGTAAGGCCTCCTCAGACAACCATTTTGCCTTTTTGCATTTCTTTTTCTTGGGGATGGTCTTGATCCCTGCCTCCTATACAATGTCAGGAACCTCCATCCATAATTCTTCAGGCACTCTGTCTATCAGATCTAATCCCTTGAATCTATTTCTCACATCCACTGTATAATTGTAAGGGATTTGATTTAGGTCATACCTGAATGGTCTAGTGGTTTTCCCTACTTTCTTCAATTTAAATCTGGATTTGGCAATAAGTTGTTCATGATCTGAGCTACAGTCAGCTCCCGGTCTTGTTTTTGCTGACTGTATAGAGTTTCTGCATCTTTGGCCATAATGAATATAATCAATCTGATTTTGGTATTGACCATCTGGTGATGTCCATGTGTAGAGTCTTCTCTTGTGTTATTGGAAGAGGGTGTTTGCTATGACCAGTGCATTCTCTTGGCAAAACTCTATTAGCCTTTGCCTTGCTTCATTCTGTACTCCAAGGCCAAATTTGCCTGTTACCCCAGGTATTTCTTGACTTCCTACTTTTGCATTCTAGTCGCATATAATGAAAATGACATCATTTTGGGGTGTTAGTTCTAGAAGGTCTTGTAGGTCTTCATAGAACCATTCAACTTCAACTTCGTCAGAGGTTAAATAATTTGCCCAAGATCACACAGTGGTGATGCTGGGATATGAATCCAGGCTCCAGATGCCACGTTACCATCCCTGATAATTATCTCACAGTGTAGGTATCACTCTCTGACTTCCAAAGATGAGGTGCTGAGTCTTGGAGCGATGGTCTGACTTGTCTGCAGATTTACCCAAGTGTCTGCCTCCAAGGGCTATGCGCTTTCTATGTGACACAGTCGCCACCCTGGTGTAGCAAGGTTTGGTGAATGAAAACCATCAGCAAGTGATTCATAGAAACACACTACCTTCATTGAAAGATGATTGCCCTTGAATTAGTTAAAACTTTTGCTTCATACAGTCTAATGCAATAAGCAACAAACATATATCATGGAGATAACAGTAAACGTTGCCTCACAGGGTTATGATGAACATTCGTTAGACTGCTTTTACTATTAAGAAAAAAAAAATCAGTTGCCCATGTCTAGCTGATCCATACTTTAGAAATGAAAATGTATGTCCAGAGAGCATGACAGTCTTCCAGAAGGTTATTGACACTCCTGTAAAGCCTAACTCCGCTCCATTCTTCATGTCTGCTAGTAATTGAGGGACAGGTTCTCATGGGTTAAGGAGCCATGTGAGGGAAAGTCAGCGTGTGACAATCTAGAGGGCAGGGAATTGGGTTTGGATGTTGCTTCCTGCACAGCTCTGGTCTATTTCAGGCATCCGAACAGAAGTGGGCTGCTGTCTACAATCACCCTTTCCATTTCAGAGGGTGTCTGACTAGTGTCTGATTATGTGTGGGTTTGGCAGATTGATGCGATGAACACCCACACACATATACATCCAAAGCCATCTTCCTCTCCTTTCCCCACCCTGTAGAGCACTGTCATTGTTCCAGCTGCAAGTGGAACTCCCACAGGTATTGGAGCAATGCTATACTCGGACTGAATTGAAATCTTTTCAGATAAACAGTCACGCACATGTTTTCAAAGGGGAGGATCAATTTTTCAATTATGTTACTTTTCTATTTGGTGCAATAGCTTTTAATAGTTGCGGTATAATTTTTCTTCTGTCTGTGTTCTTTCTCTTAAAAGCATCTGCAGGTTGAGTGAGATTGTCTGCTGAGACTGTAGGTGGAGTGGTGATCTGATACTGGTGTCTGACTGCCTGGGTCACGCTCTGGCTCTAGTCCTCTCCTTAGCTCTGCATCCTTCAGATTCTCATTTGTAAAATGGGATGGCGATAGGGACCTACCTTGTATGATTAAATAAGTAAACAGATAAAAGTACTGAATATTTATAAAACAAGAACTTACTATTTAGGCGATGACTTATGAATTTTTGTGTAGGACAGTCTCAATTTTTTGTGACTGTGCTGTTTTTTTCACTTTGGTGTTCACGGTGGCTGTCTTTTCTGTTCATCTGATATTTTCTACCAATATGGAAAACCAGTGAAGGCAGGAACACATGCATACAAACAATCCATGGATTGTTGGATTTTGACTCATGTGATATGTCTTACAGCAGAGTCTCCAAAGCAGATCAGCCCCCCTTTCTTGAGACACTTTGTTGCTGGAGGATAGGATGGCAGAGGAGGCTTGGCAGGGCACTGCTAAAGAGTATGGGTTCTGGACAGATTGATAGTGTTTATCCCAGTTCTACAATGCTGTGTAACCTTGAGAATTCAATCTCTACCTGCATTTCTTTGCCTATAAAATAGGAAACAATAATGGTTCCTTTCTCATTGGGTGTTGTGGGGCTTTATGTAAATGAAAGTACTTAAAAGATACATGACATCTAATAAGCTCATCCAGATGTTGACCATTGTTCCTTAAGGAAGTTATGAGACTAGAACTTGAGCTTAGAGATAATTTAGAATCAGAAAGGAACAGAAATAGAGTGCATAACCTAACAGTTTAGAATGTGGCCTCTGTATTCCAAAGCCTGGCTTTGACCCCTGGTCTTACCTTCTCCTAAACATGGAGTCATGGGCAAGTTACTGGATGTCTCAGAACCTTCAGGTTCTCATCTGAAAATTGGATTATCGTTACTCTTAAAGGTTGTTATGAGAATTAAATAAGATACTACAGGGATGAACAGTCTTAATGTGGGGAGGGTACTTGTTAAAACAGCACATGGGGGACCCAGACAAAGATTTTGTTCTTCCACCTCCTGAGAAGAGAAGCTGGAAAGTTAGAGCGAGGGGGCCAGGCCTCTGTAGGCCTTGAGGAGCTTGGCAATGTGGAGCTTGGTTTAACCTGGAAGATGACCAGAGGAAAGCCACGTTCCAGAAAGATTAAGGTGGTGATGGCTATTGTTGTTTAGTCACTCAGTCGTTTCCAACTCTTCTGTGACCCCATAGACTGTAGCTCACCAGGCTCCTTTTTCCATGGGGTTTTCCAGTCAAGATTACCAGAGTGGGTTACCATTTCCTTCTCCAGGGGATCTTCTTGA
The DNA here is from genome assembly GCF_019320065.1 of Cervus canadensis. Classification (NCBI taxonomy): domain Eukaryota; kingdom Metazoa; phylum Chordata; class Mammalia; order Artiodactyla; family Cervidae; genus Cervus; species Cervus canadensis. The sequence goes on from NC_057393.1 coordinate 16,537,718, forward strand.
CCCAAGGATCATATCCTTGTCTCCAAGCCTCCTCCTGCATTGCAGGTGGATTTTTTAATGCTGAGCCACTAGGAAAGTCCCAGTGATGGCAATAGTGGTGTGCAAAATCAGCAATTTGGCATCAGTGATCAGGAGACCGTTGATTGTGGCAGTGGCTATGAGAAATTATGAGAAAGATGAATGAAAAGATGATGTCAAAGAAAGATATGGATGTTACTCATTTATTCAATGAACATTTCTTTGAGCACCTATTGTGTTTCAGGCACCAGCCAAATTCTTCATTACACAGCCAGCATCATGTATTCGTACGACATGTTTGTCATAGTTAAGAAATCAACACTGATGTGTGGTCTGTTGCATTTTAACTATTTAGATGTGTGCCTACCTCCACCACCAAGATAATGAACTCATTAAAGATAAGGACCCTGCTGTTTTTCTCTTTCCTACAAGGTCTAGCACATAAAGCCCTAGACAAATATTCTGGAAATTGAATCAAAGCTCTCTTTATCTCTGAACAGAGCTAATAACAATCCTCTCCTTTTGAATGGGTTTAAATATTCATTGTAAAACAATACAAATATTACAGAAAAGTACAAAAAAGGAGATTAAAAATCACCTGAAACCCCATCACAGTGAGATCACCTCTATTAACATTTTGGTGGACATGCTTCTGGATTTAGCTCTAAATGCTATAGACACGTGTATAATTTCTAATAAATTCTTCCCGTAGCATTTTGTTCATGTGTCTTCTTGTCAGAAATCATTTGTTTTTTTGAGTGCCTCACACACGAGGCTGAAAGCTTTGAATTTGCTTAGGCCCCTGGCTGCAGGGCTAGCTCACATGTGTCCTGGCCAAAACTGCTGTGCATTTCTACTGAGGCAGTTATTACTATACAGCCCCACTGGTTCTTTCTATGTTTATCTCTCCAACCCAGTTATGAGCTACCTAATGACAAGGACTGTTTTTTGTTTTTTGTTTTTTGTCCCTATGAATAGCACTGTGCATGTAGCAAGTACATGAATGTTTATTTAGTGGGTAAATTGATGCCATCCCAGGAGAGCCTCTGAGGCAGTAAATCTCAGCTCCCAGGTTCAGAATGTTGAGTCCTGAATGCTACTTGAATGACGATGGTGACATGGCTCTTGTGGTTTTGTTAAAATTACATAGTACAGCTTGGGTGCATGAGGACAAGGTGTATTGGCAGGTTTAAACGTTCATCTTCTCATCTTGTTTACAAATTTTTCCTCTTATTTTATAAAAGGGAAAGGAGTTATTGCTTTAGATAATTTGGCTGATGACAGCATCATGCCTTTGGGTTTTTTTAAGTAGGAGTGTCAGGGGATGTATTTCCCAGCTTTGAGTGTGAGGTTGAGACAGGCCTCACCTCTCCGGGAGCTGTGAGTTCCAGCCCATGGCCTAGAGGGACTGAGTCTAACCTGGCAAGGAAGTTCCAATATTGCTCTATTGGGTGTGGATTGTATTATTGAGAGTTTTCCATTTACATAGCAGTCAGAGATTCATTGCAGAAGGATGAGGTATATTGCAAAACAGAGCATTAATGTTTAGATTTTTCAGACTGAAATCTCTTAGAATTAGGAGTCAGACATAAAGATCCCACAGTGACATTATGTTTTCACTTAACCAGAACCTGGATTATCTCAGTTGCAGGAAAAGAAGAAAAGTTCCTGACTTATAGGAAATGGGTCCAACTTAGGACAAAAAGTGAACATGGGTACAAAAAATGTTTCAGGGGTTGGAAAGTTACTGGTATTGTGTTATTTGCTATTTTCATTTCATTAGATATGACTTTTATGTAATAAGACCCACATCTTCTGACAGCTCATCAATAAAACTAGAACTTTAATGATTGGAAGAGTGGTTATTCCCCAGTTTAATTTTTCAGCAGCAGTAATGATTTAGCTGTTCAAAGGATTGTTGTGTATAACTATAGTTGTATATTCCTATAGTCTGTTCTCAGAAGGATACTGAGAAATTACTCTTAGTACTTTTTTCCAGAAGAAATGCAGGAGTCGCTGGAAGATGCAGAAGGAAAGGAATTATTTTTATTGTATGAAAAAAAATTAATCATGTGTATGTACTACCTATTTAAAACAAAAGCACCTCAAAAATAGCATAATGTTAAATTTAAAAACTAAAAGGCCCATTCCAGACTGAAGTCTCCTTGCAATTTGCCCTTGCTGTGACCCTCAGTTGTGTGTGTATTAAGTGACTGGTCACATGATGAAAGGACTGAAACTGACATTCTACCCCCTCTTTTCTTCTTCCTATCTTTGGAATAGAGTCAATGAGCTGATGTTGGCTAATGAGTACTGGATCTGAGAAACTGACGTAAAACTCAAGTATGATTTCCTCTTTGGCAAGAGTCCAGTATGCTGTCTGACCATAGCCAGTTAAAGATTTATCATAAAACTCCTCACCAGGTTAAAGTTTACAGCTTAATTAAGTGCAAGGACAAAACTTGTTGGTACAGATTTTTTTTAATTGAAATTCATGTAACATAAAATTAACCATTTTAAAGTAAATGTTAAGTACATTCACAACATCATCCAACCATCACCTCTGTATAGTTCCAGAACATTATCATCACCCCAGAAGAAAACTCTGTACCCATTAAACAGTTGCTCCGTACTCACCCCTTCTAGCCCCTAGGAACTGCCAATCTGCTTTCTATTTCTCTCTTTACCTATTCTGGACATTTCATATAAATGGAATCATACACATGTGGGTTTTTGTATTCTGACCCAGTGATCAAACCTGTATTTTCTTGTATCTCCTGCGTAGGCAGGTGGATTCTTTTCCACTAGCGCCACCTAGGATACCAAGGGAACTTTTCATGCAAAGATGGACACAATAAAGGACAGAAATGGTATGGACCTAACAGAAGCAGAAGAAATTAAGAAGAGGTGGCAAGAATACACAGAAGAACTATACAAAAAAGATCTTCCATGACCCAGATAATCACGATGGTGTGATCACTCACCTAGAGCCAGATATCCTGGAATGTGAAGTCAAGTGGGCCTTAGGAAGCATCACTACAAACAAAGCTAGTGGAGGTGATGGAAATCCAATTGAGCTATTTCAAATCCTAAAAGATGATGCTGTGAAAGTGCTGCATTCAGTATGCCAGCAAATTTGGAAAGCTCAGCAGTGGCCACAGGACCGAAAAAGGTTAGTTTTCATTCCAATCCCAAAGAAAGGCAATGCCAAAGAAAGCTCAAACTACTGCACAATTGCACTCATCTCACACGCTAGCAAAGTAGTGCTCAACATTCTCCAAGCCAGGCTTCAGCAATACGTGACTTCCAGATGTTCAAGCTGGATTTCGAAAAGGCAGTGGAGCCAGAGATCAAATTGCCAACATCCGTTGGATCATCAAAAAAGCAAGTGAGTTCCAGAAAAACATCTATTTCTGCTTTACTGACTATGCCAAAGCCTTTGACTGTGTGGATCACAACGAACTATGGAAAATTCTTCAAGAGATAGGAATACCAGACCACCTAGCTGCTTCCTGAGAAATCTGTATGCAGGTCAAGAAGCAACAGTCAGAACTGGACATGGAACAACAGACTGGTTCCAAGTTGGGAAAGGAGTACATCAAGGCTGTATATTGTCACCCTGCTTATTTAACTTATATGCAGAGTACATCATGAAAAATGCTGGGCTGGATGAAGCACAAGCTGGAATCAAGATTGCTGGGAGAAATATCAATAACCTCAGATATGGAGACGATACCACCCTTATGGCAGAAAGCAAAGAAGAACTAAAGAGCCTCTTACTGAAAGTGAAAGAAGAGAGTAAAAAAGTTGGCTTAAAACGCAACGTTCAGAAAACTAAGATCATGGCATCTGGTCCCATCACTTCATGGCAAATAGATGGGGAAACAGTGGAAACAGTGGCTGACTTTATTTTTGGGTGCTCAAAAATCACTGTGGATGGTGACTGCAGCCATGAAATTAAAAGATGCTTGCTCCTTGGAAGAAAAGTTATGACTGACCTAGACAGCATGTTAAAAAACAACAAAGGTCCATCTAGTCAAAGTTATGGTTTTTCCAGTAGTCATGTATGGATGTGAGAGCTGGACTATAAAGAAAGCTGAGTGCCAAAGAATTGATGCTTTCGAACTGTGGTGCTGGGGAAGACTCTTGAGTGTACCTTGGACTGCAAGAAGATCAAACCAGTCCATCCTGAAAGAAATCAGTCCTGAATATTCATTAGAAGAACTGATGCTCAAGCTGTAACTCCAATGCTTTGGCCACCTGATGGGAAGAACTGACTCATTTAAAAAGACCCTGATGCTGGGAAAGATTGCAGGCAGGAGAAGGGGATGACAGAGCATGAGATAGTCGGATGGCATCACCGACTCAGTGGACATGAGTTTGAATAAACTCCAGAAGTTGCTGACAGGGACGCCTGGCGTGCTGCAGTCCATGGGGTTGCAAAGAGCTAGCTGGACGCGACTGAGCAACTGAACTGAACTGAACTGAAGCACCACCTAAGAAGTCCTGAGATACACTTTAAAAGGAGGAAATATGGGATTGATTGCCGCATACTAGGTAATAGAGGTCTCAGAAAATAGCTGTTCCCAGGCCTGCCTACCGCTTTCTCAATGAGGCTGATAATGTGCTGCTGTTGTGGCCCTTGAAAACTTGTTTGTTGTGCAGTATTGTTTCCCCAAGAGAACAAGAACCTTCTCCTAAAATAGCAGGTCAAAGGCTGCTCTGGCTTCTGACGTTTCCATCATGGCCATCAAGATAGCAAAGGAAGCGATTGACCTAAGCAAGGTCATGGGTGACTGTGCAAAGTTTGGTTCAAGGTTACATATTCAGGCAACACATAACGTTTTAGAGTAATTCTGCCTTGTTTTTAGTGAATTTGAGAATATAAATTATTTAGAGCCATGGCAAATACACTGTACCAATGTATTTGAATATAAATAAATATGAATGTTTCAATTCCTGGCCCCCTGTCAGCCCCAACTGGTATTTTCTTATGACCCCACGAATTACTTTTTGGCCAATGCAGTATAGAATTTCAGAAGTGAAAAAGTACTTTTAAAATTAATCCCTTTTTTTTTTTAATATGGGCCCTTTTAAAAATCTTTATTGAATGTGTTACAATATTGCTTCTATTTTTATGTTTTGGTTTAAGGCATGTAGGATCTTAGCTTCCTGACCAGGGATCAACCTGAGTCCCTTGCGTTGGAAGGTAAAATCTTAACCGCTGGACCACCAGGGAAGTCCCAGAAAGTAATTCTTATAAGTGCTTGGCATAACACATTTGCATTTTGCCCTCTATGTGTCCTTTCTTTTGGTGACCTCATACCCATGGTATTTGCCGTGAGACACTAGGAAAGAAAACTGCCGATTCGTGTCAGTGACTTGACATGGACTGTGGCCAGTCAATAGTTGCTGACTCATAGATGTCTGGTTGGAACCTGACAACACTGACCAGGACAGGTGAAGTTCAGAGGTCAGCATTCAACAATGTCTACTTGCTAGACGGATGCTCTTATCACTACTAAATGACGTGGTCTTTTTAATCAAAGGAAGGTTTTCAAACACCCAAACACCAAACCCCTTATACCTTAAAGATGCTAAAATTGTAAGCCAAGTCTTATCAAGAAAATAGCATTAAAAAGTCTGGATTTTTTTTTTTTAATTCATAGGCTACAAATAAGGGCCAGGCCAGTAACATAGGAGCATGTGGTCAGTTCAAGTGTGAGGACAGATGGCAGTTGACATTTCAACCCTAGGAAAGGATGGAAACCTTGGCAAAATAAAAATATCTGTCCTGTATAAAGCAGGCAACCACTACGTGCCTCCTGCAGTTATTCCCATGGAGGGATCCACATGTCAGAGGCTCATCAGATGTGTTGAAAGCTTGTGTCAAAGGCAGCTTGTTAACCTCACAGCATCTGACCTATGTTTGCATCCCTCTTCTCTTGTCTCCAGTTTCTCTCTCTTTTGGAGAGAATGACTGCTCTCTGGCATTCTGCATATTCACCACTTTATCACACAGGGTCATGGGAAATTCACATCCTGTAGGAGCCATTGAATGACAAGATACGATGTCATTAAATTCAGGAGTCACATGAGCCAAACCCCAGAACTTAAATTGGGGGATTTTGCTTGTTTGTTCTCCTTAAAGTGCCTTATACTGACTCCTGGCCAGGGATAAAGTGCCCCTAGTTAACAGTCTATTAAAAGGACTCCACATGAATATTTTATAGGGTTTCCAAAGTCTTATCTACTATCTATTAATAATGACTTAAATCTGCAGTGATTTGGTGTCTATTTATTCTTCATCCACGTGTATAGCCATGAACTTATATGCTCATCTCTGTTGATGACAACCAGAGTTTCTTTTTTATTATCATTTTTAAAGAGGGATTCCAGGGAAAGCTTAAATTTTCTGGAACATATATAGACAACAGTATTAATCCTGAAATGTGATTTTTTTTATTCTTAATTTTAAAGACTTTACAATAGAGGAAGGAAATACTCTGAATTGACTTAAAATCTCTATCGCATAACTTCTCAGCATCTCAGCAAACATCAATTAAATGAGTAAAGTCTCTCTCTAGCCCCTTCTGTGATTTGCATTTGTTGTTTTTCAGTCATTCAGTCATGTCCGACTCTCTGCGACCCCATGGACTGCAGCACACCAGGCTTCCCTGTGCTTCACCATCTCCCGGAGTTTGCTCAAACTCATGTCCATTAAGTCAGTGATACCATCCAACCAGCTCATCCTCTGTTGCCCCCTTCTCCTCCTGCCCTCAATCTTCCCCAGCATCAGGGTCTTTACAGTTTACATTGTTTTCACAATAGTTCTCTGTACCCACAAGTGAAAGTCATGCTTCAGCTCCATGGTAGATGTTTTTGCCAGTTGACAGCAAAAGAGGCAATAACCAGGGGAACAAATGCATGATTATAACTTTAAGCCCAGAAAATCCCTGTAAGCTGTGAAGGCCTGGGCTCACGTTCAAGAGCATTTGAGAATAAAGATTTCCACTCTGCAGTTAATGGGGCACTCTGTATCTGTGTGACCTTGTACAAAGCATTGGTCCACCCCGGGCCTTACTTTCCTGTGTGCCAAATGAAGCTTTTGCATCAAATGTCTTCAAAGTCTCTCTGGATCTTAGATGTTCTGTGAACTGTGAAGTGCGGATAGCGACTGTCCTTCCAGGTTAGTGGAAGCCCTAAGGGAGGACTCAGGCAAAGTATGCAAGATCTTTTAAAAGTTAAGGGGTGAACAATGGTAACAACAATAGTAATGTTAATGGCAAGATGATAACTGTGGAATGAGAGAAACCAAAATGCCTTTTCCAGAGGCTCACAGTGGGTCTTAGTTATTTGGTGTTTGTTTGTTTTTTCACTTTTTGAACTTTTTACTCTGTGTTGGGGTAGAGCTGATTAACAGTGTTGCGATAGTTTCAGGTGGACAGTGAGGAGACTCAGCCACACATAGACATGTGTCCATTCTCCCCCAAACGCCTGGCATATCCAGGCTGCCACATAACAGTGGGCAGAGTTTCACGTGCTATATAGTAGGTCCTTGTTGATTATCCATTTTAAATATGACAGATGGTACGTGTCTATACCAAACTCCCTAACTATCCTTTCACCCCATCCCTCCCACCAGCAACCATAAATTCATTCTATGTCATTGAGTCTCTCTGTTTTGTAAGTTCATTTGTATCATTTCCTTTCAGATTCCACATTAGAAGGGATGTCATAGGCTATTTCTTCTTCTCTGTCTAACACTTCAGTTGTTTGTTAAGGGAAAGATGCAGTGTTGGTTTTATGAGGTTACTGCAGGTGTGAGGACAGACATGGACTGTTTACCGTGTGCCCAGCACTGTGCTTGCAGACTACACATGTTCTGTCCACCCTCACAACAGCCCCGGAAGGTAAGTGCTGTTCATCTGCCCATTTTACAAATGAAGAAGCTGAAGCCCGCATCACCTAGCTTGTGCAGGGTCCCTTGGTTCTGTGCCAGAGCTGGAATTGGACCCCAGGTCTCTGCCCAGACGTTCTTCATCCCTGTGAGTTGCACAATCAGCGTATAGAATGGTCAGAACACTCATGGGGCAAAACAATGGTCTTATTTTTTTTATTGCTACTTTTATTATCCTCTAATAAGGGTGAGAGCTCCCTTTCTCACCCTTAATAATATCTTAGGCAGTTCCATAGCTTTCTACTCACTTTCAGCTCTTAAAAGTCCAGTACAGTCAAAGCCTTTATTCTCACATCCATATCAGATCTGTACCCTTTTCCCAGTTCAGATCAGACCCAAATAGGAGACCTGCAATACGGAGTACAGCCTCTTCCACGCCTTTTTATTACCTCCTTCCTGTCCTGCTTGTGGCTCCTTGAGGGTCCGGGCAGAGGGGAGGTAAATGACAGGTATAGGGGACAAGATGTTATACTGGCATCGTCATACTTGACTTTCAACTAACACTGGCTGGAGACATTTAAAAAAAAAATAGGGCTCATCTTGAATTCCTTGACAGAAGTGTGCAATTTCTGGCTAAGCTGTTTCAACAAACCCCCTCCATCTTCCCCAGCCTCAGATCCTACTCCTCATGAGTGCTGAGTCGCTTCAGTCATGTCTGACTCTTTTCAACCTTATGGACTATAGCCTGCCAGGCCCCTCTGTCCATGGGATTCTCCAGGCAAGAATGCTGGAGTGAGTTGCCATGCCCTTCTCCAGGGGATCTTCGCCAGTCGGGGATGGAACCCACGTCTCTTATGTCTCCTGCACAGGCAGGCGGGCTCTTTACCACTAGCGCCACCTGGGAAGCCCCTGCTCCTCATGGCCTCTTAACTAGTGAAATCTCCCATGCTCAGCAGTTAGCTTTCTCAGGGGGCTTCATTCATGATGCTTGGATGTGGGCACCAGCCACAGGACACACGGGCATCCTCAGTGAGCCAAACTGGCCATGCAGCCTCTCTGCCTTCTGTCTCTCCTTCACCTGCCTTTAGGAAGGCGTCCAGCCAGCTTCCTAACTTCCAAATCTTCCAGACTCCCACAGGCTCCAGGATCTTTGTTCCTGAACACCACCAAGCCCCAGGACAGTCCAGTCAGTTTGTCCCAAGACTAACACCAAGCTTCTCATGGACCCACAGAAGCACCAGGGCCTGAGCACCCCCACTTAATGAACATCTAGGTGGGGAGCAGGGAGCCAGTCCCCTCTTCTCCCAGGGTCCTTTAATCCCTCTCACAATATAGGGGAGCAAATACCCCAGGCCTGCTGTGTAGATAGCTCCCTGCCTGCTCTCCTCTCTGCCTTTTTTAATTTCTTTCTTTTTAAAGGGTGCTAGAAATGTTAATAAAATAATTTCAGAGGTAGGGAGGGAGTAGGGGTTGAGTCATCAGGTAGATTCTACTATCCTTTGCCAAGTCCAGCCAGGGTATTGTTAGCAACCTGCTCTAGGAGATGGAATATTTATCATCATTGTTTTCAGCTCTAAAACAATAGCCAAAATTTTCAAGACTCCGGGGAAAGCCCCATTCCATATTTTAGAAGCTTTAGTCCCAGATGGGTAGCCACTGTGAGTAGCAGCTTCCACCTCCACTGATGGTTCTGGACTTGACAGAAGCCTGGGAAGGTGGGGATGATCGGGAATTCAGGTCCCACGATATTCCCTTTTCTGTAGCTTCATTCCTCAGCCTTCTGTTCCTAGAGCTGTCTTCATAGAGTAAGACATCTTTTTAGCTCTTACCCTTCCCAAACAGGAAACTCTAGGAAGGCTGAAATTGTTCTCAAAAAGAACATAGGTATCTAGGCTGACAGGACTTTCAAGGCAGCCCAACTGATGACACCTTTCTTAGCTTGGGGACACAGGTCACCTTCCAGAGAGCCATTTGTCACCTTCTTCATCTTAAATACTCTTGAAGCCCAGGTGTCCATGGCCCTATGCCAAGCAAAGAGAGATATATTAAAGGAGACAGACAGGATCCCTATTCTCGAGGATATTTATTGACTTTGAACAAAATGGTATAAATATGAAGCCAGGTGTGTACTTGGATGTTAGTTTAACTTGGCCGTAAGTAGCCAAATCCCTGTTTTTCTCTTGGCTTCTGGTGCCAAGAATGAAATGCTTCGGGTGGAGTGTTTAAGGTTATTATGTTGTTCAGTCGCTCAGTTTTGTCCGCGTTTTGCAGCCCAATGGACTGCAGCATGTTAGGCTTCCCTGTCCATCACCAACTCTCGGAGCTTGCTCAAGCCATGTCCATTGAGTTGATGATGCCATCCAACCATCTCATCCTCTGTCATCCCCTTCTTATTATAGCTTTCTTCTGTTTTCACATTTGGCCGTTGTGTGTCCCCATGGAAGGACCAGCAAGTTACTGGAGGGCTTGATTTCCTTGATGCTGCCTCATATTCACCTACTTCTGACTTTGGCAATAATTCCAGTGCCAATCAACCGACTTTCTATATTTATCAGCAGCTGCTCCAGTGACGTGGAAACAATTTTCTCAACAGCTGAAAAACATGAAGATAGAGAGGAGGACATTTTGTTCTTTATAAAAGAGCTTGGTTGGAATGAGCATAGGAGGCGTGAACCATCAGCATGAATCTTTTTATCTCTGCATCTTTTCTATTTTCCCTAGTGTGATGTCAGGTTTAAGGAGAGAATACAGTTTTGTCCAGAGAGGAACGAATGTGTAACCTCTGTGGAATACACTAGAATATTTTGAATCAGCTGGGCCAGTGTTCTGGGCCAGAAGGCCATCTTTGTTGATTTGCTTGATTTATGTCTTGCGGTTTGGGATGAAGAAGGCTCATCCCCAGCCTCTCCTTCCAGCCCAATTTCACCAGATGGCTGGCTCTTAGGTGTTCACATTTGGTAAATGCTTCTCTGTGAAACATGATCAAGATCAATTGTAGATGGGATTTGCCCAGGGGACCAGTGGTTAAGAATCTGCCTTGCAATGCAGGGGACTCAGGTTCAATCCCTGGTCAGGGAAATAAGATCCCACATGCCTTGGAGCAACCAAGCCTGTGCACCACAAGTACTGAGATTCCACATGCTACAACTAAGACTCGACACAGCCAAATAAATAAATATTTTTTAAAAAGATCAGTTGTAGAATATGTGCCCTCCCCAGAGCACTGCAGGGCATGGAGGATCTGAGAGATTCAGGACATCATCTGTGAGGTCAGAGGTTTCCAAACTGCAAGGCACTTTGACTCCATTGTTGTTCAGTCTCTACGTTGTATCTGACTCTTCAACCCCATGGAATGCAGCACGCCAGGCTTCCCTATCCTTCACTATCTCCCAGAGTTTGCTCTAACTCATGTCCTCTAGTTGGGATGCCATCCAACCATCTCATCCTCTGTCACTCCCTTCTCCTCCTGTCCTCGGTCCTTCCCAGCATCAGGGTCTTTTCCAATGAGTCAACGTTTCACACTAGGTAGCCATAGGCATTGGTGCTTCAGTTTCAGCATCAGTCCTTCTAATGAATATTCAGGGTTGATTTCCTTTAGGATTGACTGGTTTGATCTTCACTGACCAAAGGACTCTCAAGAGTCTTCTCCAGCCCCACAGTTCAAAAGTGTTAATTCTTCAGTGCTCAGCCTTCTTTATGGTCCTTATGGGGATCAAACCTGTGACTTTGGCGTTATTAGCACCACGCTCTAACTGAGCTAACTGGCCAGGATTTTGTCTCCATTACTGTGAAGAATAATAGATTGTGGAGAATAACTCCAGAAGAGTATGTCTATGAAGCCCTCACAATATGCCTGGTTTACCAAAGCCATTGGGTGCAGAATAATCAGAGAGGTCATTTCTGTGCTAAGATTGTGTCTCTGCCACTGTTAGAGGTCTGGGGTATCTGGACATTAATGTGCTTAGAAAAAGTGCAAGACAGAGTCAAGAAACCTGGTTTCTAGTCCTAGCTCAGCCCCTACCAAGGAAAGGAGAACTATGTGGAACAACCAACAGGTATCACGTGTTCTACGTGTTACATGAAGCACTTCACAATGCAAGGTTTTTCTTCTTCCTCCCAGCAACCTGAGAAGTGGGTCTGCATTTCAGAGATGAAGAAATGAGGATTCAGAGAGAGTAACTTTTCCTACTTAGTGCCCAAGTCTTCCTAATTCTAAAGCTTGCCCTCTCTCTGTCTCCCCACCTTTGATCTCCCTGGACCCCAGTGCTGCCAAGGGGAGATATGAAGAGCCCCGTCCACCTGCCTGAGCTCCTCTGTCTTCTGCTGTAGAAATGAAAAGCCATCTCTATAAAGTTTGTTTTCTACTTGAAAAAGTCAACCAACCAGCATCTTGCATTTTACTTTAAATCTTTACTGCCACCTAGTGGGCATAATCTAATCAGAAGAATGAAAAAAATTTTCAGTTCACTTAAATTAAAACCTACCAATTCATTCATCTTATATTCACCTTGTGCTCTTATCCTTTAGAAATTGCATTCGAGCAAATATCATGGTCTTCCATTTTTATCTTTATAGTAAACTACCAGATGTGTGATTCCCTCTGAAAGATGCTGGGCATCATGTCAATTCCAGATTAAAAAAAAAAAAAATTCATATTGCTTTGCGACCATACAATAATCACTAGCTTGTAATGGGCTATACTTACAAAATTCTAATCTTCAATACCCATAACTTGTATAGTATACTTTTAACTTTTTAAATATTTATTTGCTCAATTCTTTTTACATTCTCATGATTTAGAAAAATGAGCTTATGTTGTACATACTGTTTTACAGCTTATTTTTTTATCCAGTCTATTTTGGACATCTTTCCATGTCTGCACACAAATCTACCTTATTCTTTTTAACAGTGTGTAGTATCCCATTAATGACTACACTATAATTAGTTTAACCACGTTCTGGTTAATGTCCACATAGGTTGTTTTCAGTTTTATTGTTACAAAAATGCAGTAGGGGGTGAATATATATTTTTCAGGAGATAGACACACATACATTTGCATGCACATTCTTTTCAAAATTTATTTGCAGAGTGAAATTTTAGTCATGAGATTGCTGGATCTAAAGATTATGTAAATACCAAGTGACCAAAGGTCACCAGAAACACACCTGTAGTCAAAAAATAAAAGTCAAGTGTACTTAAACTTCAGCAAGGAAGAAAACCAGAATAATTGTGAGCCACTGCTGGGTGACATTTGTAGGAATTTTTTATGGGACTTGGGCTTGTGCCGGGTACTATAGGAAAGTTTTTCTAGAAGAGAGAATTCAAGCTGGGCTAGAAGTGTCATCATTAGCACAGAAGCAGCAGCCACAGCTGTGGTCAGAAGAGGGGGATGTTGCATCACTTTGGGTACCGAGAGGCCCTGTCTGCACATTTCTTTATTCTCTGAATGATTTTTGTGATCAATTGGGGATATCACGGGCAACCTGCCAGCAATGCTTTCTTTCCCTTTCTTGGGTATATTGATTTTAAATGTCTTTAGACATTTAAATTGCTTTCCAGAAAGGTTGCCCAATTTACATGCAGGCCTCAGAGATATTGCATGCTCAGTGGATTGGTTCCAGACCACCACAGTAAGGCAAATACAGCAGTTAAATGAGCCACACAATTTTTTTGCTTTCCCAGTGCATAGGCAAGTTATATTTAGTCTATGTTGTAGTCTGCTGAGTGTGCAATAGCATTATGTCTAAAACAGCAATGTACGCACCTGAATTAGAAAATATTGCTGAAAAAATGCTACCATCTGAGCCTTCAGTGAGTCATAGTAGTAATATCAAATATGACTGATCACAGATCACCATAACAGATATAATAATAATGAAAAAGTTTTTGAAAAATTGGGAGAATTACCAAAAATGTGACAGACATGAAGAGAGCAAAGGTTTTTGAAAAGATGGTGCCAATAGACTTGATTGAGGTAGCATTGCCACAAATCTTGAAATATTAAAAAAAAGAAAAAATGTATTATCTTCAAAGCACAATGAAATGGTGTATGCCTGTACATTCTTCTGGGTTCTTTTAAATACTCAGCTTCCCTAATAATGATGTTTCTAATAATCAGAATAACAGCAACTATAATAATAGCAAACTTTCATAGAGACCTGAGTCCTTTATTCCATTGAATCCTCATTAGAGAACTTGAGACAGGCACTAATAACATCCTGGCTTTCATATGAGGACCCCAAGGCTTAGAAAAGGGGGGAACTAGCCTGGGTCATGTGGTTAGCCAACCACGAGCTGGGATTAAGAACCAGGGTGTCCCATTCCAGGGCCTACACTCTTTACTGTGAAGAAATACTTTCTTTTTTATCTTCTTCACAGGATCCTGCCACTGAGAATTTAAAGCTGAGGAATTAAGAGCCATTGAATTGATGATCACAAATTTTGGAAAGGCTGGTTTAGGTTGATAAGGAAGTAGAGTCCTGTTTACAAAAATGAGACTTATGAGCATTGTTCCAGAAGTCGCACATATAGTATTAGGGAGACAGGCAGCAAGGGGTGGGGGGTGGCTGGTACTTAGCTACTCAGAGGTGCCCTCAATTAATAGAGGCTGATGAGCGCCTTCTTAAAATCACAGCCAAGACGCTATAATTAAATATTCTCTGGGCCAGCTGGAGCTCAGAGGCTATTTAAATCACCCCCAAGGAAATAAACAGATGAAGGACATCCAGGCCCTTGGATCTGCTGAGGCTCATGATGTTCCCACGCTAAGGGAGGATGGGGGGTCTGCGAGTCTCCTGGGGAGGATTTCGTGCAGGGCGAGAACGCGGAATAAAATGGTGCTTAAGTAAATAGTTATTGAGTGTGTGGTGGGTGCATGCTAGGGTTCAAAGCGGCCCACCTGCTTCGATTAGCAAAACTATGGATTTAAAAAACGTGGAGTAAGCGCCAGCGGCTGCTCTTTTCCAGATTGTGCTGGCTGCGGACGAGACATCAAGAATGGACAGGCCCTGCTGGCGCTGGAAAAGCAGTGGCACTTGGGTTGCTTTAAGTGCAAGTCCTGCGGGAAAGTCCTCACCGGCGAGTACATCAGCAAGTAAGCCTGGGGCGCAGGCGCGGATGGGTCCTTCAGCAGGGGTGGGGCATCGCGGGCTGCCCTGCGTTCGCGGAATACACCCCAGCCCAGCCCATCAGACATAATGAAAGACCTTCACGTTCCACAATGCATACGAACTTTTTGCTATGAAACTTTGGAAAGGAATTTTATTCTGTTGTTGCCTGCTATAAATTTAATGAAACGTTCATCGCTGCCTAATGTAACAATTAACGAAGCTGACATAATGGTAGGCTATATGTTGCAACCAATTAAGCATTTAGTAATTTTATTTTCCCTGGTTCCCCCCACCCCGCCCCCATTTGAAACTACTGATGGTAAACCTTTATCCTCCTTCCAGGTCTCAGCCATATTCGTCGGCCTTCCCCCCCCGCCCCCCCCCCCCAAAAAAAAAAACACTCAGCGTCTGGGCACTGAGCCCATTAGGACCACTCCCATTAGGGAGTAGGTCCCTTACAGTTAGAGGCTGGGGTAGATAGGAGCTAGAGCAGGTGACGTTTTGGGGTTTTGTTTAATGTGACCTTGAAAAGCTAGTTACAGTGGTTACCTTTTAAATCGAGGAAAGAATGAGCATGCGGTGGGGGGAGGGCCGACAGGCGGTAAGGGAAAATTTTCCCCTATCCACTTTAAAAATGTTCTCCAACCAGCATCTATTAAAAATTTTTTTAAATGAATTTAATGTATGAATATATGTAGTGAAACAAAATAAGCAGCTTGGGCCCCACCCCCTAGAAATCTAATTCTGCAGATCTACAGCAAACCCTGGTATTCGGGAGGCAGAAACTACACAGGTGATTCTGCTGCTGCTAAGTCGCTTCAGTCGTGTCCAACTCTGTGCGACCCCGTAGACGGCAGCCCACAAGGCTCCCCCGTCCCTGGGATTCTCCAGGCAGGAACACTGGAGTGGGGTGCCATTGCCTTCTCCTCAGGTGATTCTGAGGCACAGCCGAAGAGAACTGCTCTGCCTTTAACACTGATGCCTGAGCAGCGCCAGGTAACTGGGCTGTCTGGAGACGTTTTAACTCTCCCATGCGATGGCACATCTAAAACATGATATTTTAACTCTGTCATGAGGTAAGTGAGGGGCTTCCCAGGTAGTGCTAGTGGTAAAGACCCCGCCTGCCAATGCAGGAGACATAAGAGATGCAGGTTCGATCCTTGGGTGGGGATGATCCCCTGGAGGAGGGCATGGCAACCCACTCCAGTATTCTTACCTGGAGAATCCCACAGACAGAGGAGCCTGGCGGGCTACAGTGCAAAGGGTCGCAAACAGTCGGACACAACTGAAGCGACTTAGCACGCATGCAAGAGGTAAATGAAGGTGGTTGCAGGAGGATGGTTGCAAGGCCCTGGGACCCCAGGCTCCCTCAGGGTCAAGGAGAAGGTGTCTCCAGGCTCTTAGGAGGCTCCGGTGTGTGAATCAAGGAGGTGTGGGGGAGGAGACGAGGAAGAGGAGCATGGGATACAGCTGAAGCCCGTCAGGCCTGGTGCTGCAAGAGAGGGACGCCATGTTTTTGTTACTGAGGTCTGAGGCAGTGGAGGAATGAGCAGCGACAGCCATTTGGCTGTTACTTCCACGTGGCTTGGAGAACCTCAGCGCTCTCTCTGGAGAGTTTGCTCTTGTGAGTTTTGACCCTGCCTCACCAGGTCTCCTGCAGGCAGGTGAATGGTGGTTGAGCAACAAATAACTTATGCTCCCCTTCTGTGCAACTGGGCGGAGAGAGATGGGGTCCGGG
Organism: Cervus canadensis; assembly: GCF_019320065.1. Lineage (NCBI taxonomy): Eukaryota > Metazoa > Chordata > Mammalia > Artiodactyla > Cervidae > Cervus > Cervus canadensis. The sequence goes on from NC_057393.1 coordinate 16,554,483, forward strand.
CGTCTTTCCTGCCCTCGGAAGCTGAGTTCGCTTTGTCCTGCAGGGACGGTGCTCCGTATTGTGAAAAGGACTACCAGGGGCTCTTCGGGGTAAAATGTGAAGCCTGCCACCAGTTCATCACAGGGAAAGTCCTGGAGGTAAGTCATACATGGGCTCCCCTCAGAGCCACCGTCATGGTCCTCACGGCTCTCGGAAACACACGAGGGTCTCTTTTTTTCCATCTTTTTCTCACGTGCGGGGGAAAGAAAGTAGTTGCAGGTGACAGATCACTTAGAAAACGTCTGTGTAACACTGTCTTCTCAGGCAGTGTCTACTTCATGCTGGAAACTGGAAGGATAGAGAATATGAGGGAAAAAAGAATAAAAAAGAGTCTGAGGAATTATGTAGGGGGAACAGTTATATTAAACTGTTCTTATATTTAGAAGTTAGAAAAGAGGAAATGAAGACTGTGTTCGAGCCACGTGTCTGTGTGTACAAATGTGTGTATATGTGCCCACATATCTGTGTGTGCACATATGTGTGTGCTCATGCGTGTACACATGGGAGCATACAGACTCAGGGAACAGAGGCTCTGAATGGAAATTAAGAGAAGAAAGTCGTTAGAGGTGAGGGCGTAGGCTTCCTCACCCTTAGAAAACCACATCCTGTGTGACCCAGAAAGTCCTGTGGCCCAGGCTGACAGAAGCCTGTCAAGTTCAGGTGTGACTGACTGTCTTGCACCAGGAAACTTGGTTCCTGCTTTCTCAGCAGTCACCCCGCCAGCTTCTGCCTCTGGGCGGAGCTGAGCTACTGAGTTGGCGCCATCAGTAAACTTGGGGCCAGAGGTCAGAGAGTCACTGCCCGCCTGCCCACAGGCCTGTGAGGTGTTAACCCACTCTCATGGAAAAAGTAAGGGCTTCCCAGGTGGCTCAGTGGTAAAGAATCCGCCTGCTAGTGCAGGAGATGCAAGAGATGTGGGTTCGATTCCTGGGTCAGGAAGATCCCCTGGAGGAGGAAATGGCAATGCACTCCAGTATTCTTACCTAGAGAACTCCATGGACAGAGGAGCCTGGAGGGCTACAGTACACATGGTCACAAAGAGTTGGACACGACTGAGCACACATACACACAGGAAAAGTAAAGATTGCCTCACACCCACCCCGAGTCTCAGGGTAAGGATGTGTGCTGAGCAGAGCTGAATCAGGACACCCAGTGGAGTCCTGGGAGGGTGACTGGGCAACTTGTCACATTGCTTCTGTAGACACCAGGTCACTATATCCACATCACCACATTCAAACTTCCCAGCCAGGTGTGGTCCGGGGACCCAGGACATGAATCTGAGGGGCCCCCTAGGTGTCCCTGGGCATCTTTTGTGGGTGTAGTCTTCCTAATCCCACAGCAAGCCCCGTGATGCCTTCCTGCCCATGAAATGCAGGGCCGGGGGCAGTGCTGGCTCTGTGCTGGACCTAGTCCAGCTATTTAGATTTGAAATGCAGGTTGTCAGTGCAATTGCCTCTGACCCAGAGGAACAGTGTTTCAGGAAGAGGAACAGCAATGGCAGAGGCTCAGCAGCAAGGACAAGTACAGCGTACCGAAAAAACAAGGTCATTTGGGCAGGAGTATGGGTGAGAGAGAGGATGCTGGAGGAAGGGAGGGGCCCAAGTGTGAGGACCTCAGAAATCACAGTTAGGAGTTTGCCTTTACCTTGAGGATGGTGGGAAGTATTGAAGTGATTGTAGCTGGAGCATCATGTGATAGGATCAGACTGCTGTGTGAAGAATGGGAGGGAGTCCTCAAATGAGTGTGCCCCCCTGTTCACAGCAGCTCTGCTCACACCAGGCAGAAGGGAAAACAACCCACGAGTACATGGATGGATGGATAAACACAGTATAGTATTTAGAGACAGTAGACTGTCCCTCAGCCTTAGGAAGGAATTCTGACACATGCTACAGCATGCATGTACCTTGAAAACATTATGCCAAGTGGTAGAAGTGGCCACAGAAGACCACATACTGTAGGATTCTATTTAGATGAAATATCCAGGATAGATAGATCCATAGAGAAAGCAGTTACCTGGACTTGAGGGCAGGGAGAGAGTGGGGAGTAACTGCTTATTGGTTCCCACTTAGGGTGATGAATCTGCTTCAGAAATAGAGGAAGTGGTTGCACGACCTTGTGAATATCCTAGATGTCATGGAATTGTTCCCTTTCAAATGGTGTATTTGATGTTATGTGAATTTCACCTCAAATGAAAAACATTAATGGATGGAAAAGGGAGGTCACGTAGGGGAGAGCTTTGGACAGCAAACAGTGGTGCCATTGGCTGGAGTGACACCTGAGAAGTGGACACCCACCACCCACACACGGTTGGGGTAAGGGGGATTTTTCATGGCCCTTCCAGTAAGGCTTTTATTGCAAGTCCAAGGATACGTCAAGGCTGAGTTTGGGGCCCAAGGTCATGCACGTCCTTAAGAAAGCTATTGGAGAAGATGGGCGTGACGCATCCAGAGTGTCGCTTGAAGTCTAGAAATCCCATCCCAAGACACAAGTGCAGTGGTCCTTGTCTGTCCTCTGAATGTGTCCCTCATCCCTCCACAGAGCAAGGAGCCCTGTGAGAGACTCAACAGAATTTCCTTTGAGCTTCCCAAGTTTGATCTGCTTACATGGGACTGAAATAAACCTATTGAGGTGGGAGCAGTTAGGAAATTTCATTTTAAAACAGCAGTATGATGGGGTTTAGACTTACTGGAGTGATCCATGCATGAAAATACCAAATCACTATGCTGTACTCCTGAAACTAATATAATATTGTATGTTGATTCTAATTCAGTAACAAATAAATAAAACACCAGAACTATTTCCCAGATGTTTGGCTGTAGCTAAAGGGGCAGGAAGACAGTGAATGCAGCCCCCAGCTCGGAGCCCCCACGGTTGTAGAGTGTGTGGATGGAGGCAGCTGTCTCAGGCCACATGTGGGACTGTGTCCCCCCAAAAAAGAGTTGGCGAGACAAAAGGACTGAGGAGGGAGGGTGTTCATTACCTTCAGATTTAGTTCAACAGCTGTGGGAAGGAATCTCTAAGAGAAAACTGGATCCAAGAACATGCTGCGTTGAAGACACATCTGCTCGCTCCGCTTTTTCCCCTGGAGGCTGAGTACTTCGATGCTTGTAGGGGCTGTGAGGGCCCCTTACCACGTTGGCTTCAGGCCTCCATGAGGGCTGATGGTGGGGGTGAAACCTTGCACCCTTTCCACACAGAACCACAGAAGTGGGGCTTCTGGGAGCAGTTTTCAGTGGGGTTCCAGGCAGAGTCAAGACCCACCCAGTGGGGGTGCTGTCCCCCCCAGATGGGTGTGTGATCTAGAAGAACATCCTGCACTGTGAGCACGTCGACATGTGACAGCTCGTGAGTCAGCCTGGCCCAGCTCCCAGCAGAAAACCCTGAGCTCCTCCCTCTGCCTTTATTCTCTGATCCACTGTAGGTGCAGCAGGATGGGTCTGATTTGTTGTAAATACTATAATCCTTGTTTTGGTTTGTGTATTCCCCATTTTTAACATTACAGTGAAATCCACATAATATACCTGGAGTAGGAAATAGCAACCCACTCCAGTATTCTTGCCTGGAGAATCCCATGGACAGAGGACCGTTGGTGGACTGCAGTCCATGGAGTTGCAAAGAGTTGGACACAACTGAGCACATACCACATAACATAAAATGTACCATCTTAGCCATGTCTCAGTGTACAGTTCCATGTATTACGTAGATTTACAATGTTGTGGAACTGTCACCAGCATCCAGCTCTGTAGCCCTTTATGTCTTATAAAACTGAAATCTGTGCTTATTAAACAGTAACACCCCATCCCCCTCTCCCCACAGCACTTGGCAGTGACCATTCCACTTTATCTCTGAATTTGACTACTCTGAGTATCTCATATAGATGGAATCACACAGTATTTGTGGGTTTGGTGTTTTTTTTTTTCTTTTTGAGATGGCCCTTTTTCACTTGGGCTTCCCTGGTGGTTCAGCTGGTAAAGAATCTGCCTGCACATGTGGGTTTGATCCCTGGGTTGGGGAGATCCCCTGGAGAAGGGAATAGCTACCCTCTCCCGTATACTGGCCTGGAGAACTCCATGGACTGTAAAGAGTCAGATACAACTGAACAACTTTCACCTTTTCACTTAGTATAATGTCTGCAAGTTTCATCCATGTGATAGTGTGTGAAACTTTTCCCCTCCTTTTTCCGGCTGAATAATATTCCATTGTATGGGCATACCACAGTATGCCTTTCCAGTCTGTTTGGTTTTGTTGTTGCTGTTGTTTCTGATTGATTTTACCCGTAGAGATTGTGAATGTATCGTGAGTTCCCTGTGTCTTCTATAACAGTGGTGGCTTAGAACCACAGAAACTTTCTTTCACAGTTCTGGGGCCAGAAGTCCACAGTTGAAGTGTTGGCAGGGCTCCCTGCCAAGGCTCTAGGGGAGGATCTTTCTTTGTCTCTTCCAGACTCTGGTGGCTGTGGCTCCGTAACCCTGATCTCTGCCTTGGTCTCTGCACAGAGCCTTCCCCTCTGTGCTCTCTCTTCCCTCTGTGTCAGACCTCCTCTGCCTTTCTCTTTGAAGGTCCCTTGCCATTGGATTTAAGGTTCATCAGCATCCCAGGTCAGAGGAGGCAATGGCACCCCACTCCACTACTCTTGCCTGGAAAATCCCATGGGTGGAGGAGCCTGGTAGGCTGCGGTCCATGGGGTCGCACAGAGTCGGACACGACTGAAGCAGCTTAGCAGCAGCAGCATTCCAGGTAGCACTGGTGATAAAGACCCCATCTGCCGATGCAGGAGATGTAAAAGATGCAGGTTTGATCTCTGTGTCAGGAGGATCCCCTGGAGAGGGCACGGCAACCCATTCCAGTATTCTTGCCTGGAGAGTCCCATGGGCAGAGTAGCCTGGCAGGCTACAGTCCATAGGGTCGCAAAGAGTCTGACACGACTGAAGAGACTTCACACACACCGGATCTTCCAAGATGATTCCTTCATCCCAGGATCCTTAGCTTAATTACATCTACAAAGACCCTTTTTTCAGACATGCCAAGGTTCCAGAGATTTTGTGTGGATATATCTTTGGTGGGAGGGAGGGGGGCACCATTTCAGTCAATGTGGAAACTTACACAGGTCTCACCCCAGTGAGGGCTGAAGCTCTGATGTGGTTTTAATGGAACCCTCGCTGAGCATCAGAGATGTCCTGAGACCGCTTCTCTGGACGTGTTTCATCCGAGATGCCACCAGACACCTGAAGGAGCTTTAAGGAGGAGGAAGGTCCTGGAACAATGATCAAGGAGCTCCAGGCTCAGCTATGTCAGTAACTCCTGAGGAATTTGGGACAGGTCATTTTGCCTCTTTGAGACTATCTTCACGTATAGGTAAAAGGACTTCCGGATGTAGAAGTGTGGAAGGTAAAGGAAAAGAACCTGTCCCGTGTCTGCCCCCTTCCCTCCCCTGTTCTAGCATTCTGTCTCCCTCTGTTGTTATTTTTTCTTTTTTGGAATATAATTGTCTTACAGTTAGTTTCTGCTGTACAACAACGTGAATCAGCTCTATGTTTACACATATCTGCTCCCTCCTGAGCCTGCCTCCCGCCTCCCGCTTGCACCCCTGCAGGTCCTCACAGAGCACCGAGCACTATAGCTCCCTGTGAGTACAGCAGCTTCCCCCTAGCTATCTGTCCTCCACACGGTAGTGTATATATGTCAGTGCCACTCTCTCAATTCATCACACCGTCTCCTTCCCCCAGCGTATCCACAAGTCCGTTATCTATGCCTGTGTCTCTGTTCCTGCCCTGCAGATAGGTTTGTCAGTACCGTTTTTCTAGGTTCCCTATATGTGCATTAATATATGATATTTGTTTTTCTCTTTCTGACTTATTTCACGCTTATGACAGACTCTAGGTCTATCCATGTCTCTACAAATGACCCTATTTGATTCCTTTGTAATGGCTGAGTAATAATTCATTGTATATATGTATGACATCTCCTTTACCCATTCCTCTGTTGATGGATATTTAGCTTACTTCCCTGTCCTGGCTGTTGTAAATAGTGCTGCTATGAACACTGGGGTACATGTGTCTTTTTGAATTATGGTTTTCTCATGTGCCCAGTAGTGGGATTGCTGGGATAAACTCTTCCCAGGATGTGGGCTTGAGGGGATGGGGAGGAGAGCCTTCATGTGTTTTAATGAAAAGGGCTTCAGTGATAGGAAATCAGGGATCTACTTTTGGTTCTGGAATTCACAGCTGTGTGACCTTGGGCAAATCAATGTCTTTGATTTTTTCTTTAATATACAAATGTTAAAATATATATGTAAATCCAAGACTTGGGCCACTTGACCTCTAAATTTCCTTTGGTTCTAAGGATCTGAATTCTATAATTCTCCTTGTCTTAGATATAGTCTTGGATCTAAGGGGTCAGAGCCAGCAGTTCTTTTTTTCTGGAGAGATTTTCTAGAACACTCAGCATATAGCATACACTCAAACTGCAGTTTTCTCATTAGCTTGCTTTCAGTTCTGTTTTTGAGGGTCATCTTGCTATAAGTGGCACATCTTTTAGAGCCTATGCTAATTAACCTATAAATTCAGGCGCGTTCTGAAGATGCTTACAACCTGCCTCCTAACAAAGAAGTCCAAAAGCAGATTTGCCTGAGATACAGCCAACAGCCTTCTATCTCCATCTGCATCTCTAAACTCTTCTCAGAGCAACCTTCCTCCTCCCAGTCCTTACTTCCCTTCCCTACACCCACCCTGCTCCCTTCTGCCTTAGCAGCCCAGAGGTAACAGGACTCGACGTGAGCCTTCAGACTTAGGTCACAGATGTCAGTAGACATTAGGGGCATCCCTTTGGTGTGAATTTCCTTCCATCTTTTTGTTGGATGGTCCTAGGAGATCTCTGACTCCGACAAACTTCATTTCCTGGGTTCAGGTTGTTACCTGCCAACTTTCCCAAGAAAGAAAGCAGCAACAAAATCATTGCAAAATGAATGCAATACAGGAAAAAAAAAAAGCGAATGTCAAACTGGACACAGAAGTCTGGAGGGTAAAGGAAAAGAGCCTGTCCACCCCCTCCCTGCCCAGGGCTGTTCCGTCTGCAGACCGAGGGTGGTCTTGAGTTCTCTTAGTCTGTCTGTCCTCTTGCACAACTCCCGCCCCCAGGGAGCTCAGTGTTTACCAAGCTCTCTCGCATTCCTTCAAGACTGCTTCGCTCAGGATTGGCTGGCTCTGCAGACAGGGCCACCCTGAGCAGGCACCTGGCCATCTTCACCGGAGCCTCCTGTTGCTCAGACCCCAGAGACAAAAGGAGAGTGGTGTGTCTGCATTCTTCCCAGGGGAGGAGGGCAGGGCTCCGAGTCTCTCCCTGGCCTCCTTCCTCAGGTCACCACACCCAGGAAATCAATCCTCCTGTCTTTCCAGAAGGGCTGGTGGCCCGCATTGTGCTGGGGTGGGGTGTTTACTGTGCCACTTGTGCTCTCCTGGGAAGAATGTGTGACAGGGTCTGTTACAATTTGAATGTCTCAGACATAAGAGACCCTGACACGTGGCCTGTGGCCAATCCTTTGTGCCTTTCCATCCCCACCCACGGGCAGCACTGTCTTTATCTGTTAACTTGGAAGTGATGGACGAAAGGACAGGACTTAGGCTGGCTTTAGACCCTTCCTGCTGGATCCCCTGAAGTGTAGCAAATGTACTCACCACGCGATTCAGCAAATCTTTTCCCTTGATTCCCTGAAGGATTAAAAATAGTGGCTTTGTTTTATCTTGTTTTGTTTTTACTTTGTTTACATTTCAACTAAAACTCCTTTTTCATAAAGCCCAAGGACAAATGTTTATGATGTTCCTGTGAAACTAATTTACATTACAAACTGGAGGTCCCATCCGCTTCCTTCCTTTTGCTGTATTTTAAGCATGTTCTGAAATGAGTAGTTCTTGGTCTGGGCTCACCTGTTATCTAATGAGAGGAAACATAAGCTGCTTCAGGGCACTTGCATGGCAGACAGTCTCTTTGTCACCGTTGAACATATAATTTGCAAAGACAGACTGAACGGTGAAGTCCCTCCTTTCTTGTTCTGTGCATGTCCTTAAATGCAAGCAAGGCTAATAAACCATGTTCAGGCAGAAAACTAATTGCATTCTTCTCATTCCTACTGTGGTCCCAGGAATTTGTACCTCCTTCCCCTTAATTGTGGACCGAAATATTTTTCTGGATCACGGAAGGGAAAAGAACTAAGTAATATTAGAAGTTTTGAGTCAGATGGTCTCTGCCCTGGTGAAGAGTGAACCACCACAATAGCAAGTTTTTGCATAATAAAAATATTTAACATCTACAAATGATCTCCTAAATATTTGATCCTCACGATAGGCCTGTAAAGTGATGAAAGCAGTTACCACTGACCTCCATCTGCAGATGAGGCTGCTGCGCTAGAGGCCTGGAGGCTGGCTGGAAACAGAACCATGATTAGAAGTCTCAGTTCTCAGAAGATAGAAACACATGTGTACATACATGCACACCCACATACACACACTGATTCATGATCCATGTGGCAGTAATCATTGCAGAGAACAAGTAATTAAATTGCCTCCTGAAATAACTTACAGAAGGACCAATATTTACCATTCCTGGGGAGATGAAGAAAGTCATCTAATGAGTGGCCTTGCTATATCTATTTTTAGGGCAGTTAACATTTGTTGCTTCTTTGGTTTCCTTTATACCTGTGTAAAATGTTGCCAAAGGTTGGGGACCCTGTGCAGAGTCTGTGGCGTTTCTACATAGTCCTGCCTCATTCTTTCTTGCCCTCTGTACTCAGCTGGAGGCTCCACAAGGGCACCTGACTTGGGCCATGGAGACAATTGTAGGTGGATGGCACTGTCTCAGGTGAGGGAACACACGTTCTTTACAGAGCTCTGGTTGAAGATGCCCCAGAGTTCCATGGAGAGTCAAGAAGAGCTTTGAGGCCATTCCTATATAGGCACACACTGGTCACTTTTCCTAATTTAAAATAGAAATTAACAATAAACTGCAGCAATGGCTTCGTCTTAAATATGAGTTAAGCAAGATGTACTATATTCATACAATGGAATATTGTTTAGCAATAAAAAGGGACAAGGTCCTGATACCTGCTACAGAATGGACGAACCTTGAAAATATCCTAAATGAAAGAAGCTAGTCACAAAAGATCACCAATTAGATGATTCCTAGAACATGCAAATCTGTAGAGACAGAAAGTCTACTGGTGGTTGCCAGGGTCTGGTGGGAGAAGGAAATAACTGTCAATGGGTATGGAGTTTTGTTTGGAGGTGATGAAATGTTCTTGAATTAGATAGTAGTGATGGTTGCACAAGTCTGTGAATCAGTCAATACTAAAAACTACTGAATTGTACACTTAAAAAAAAAAAGGTGAATTTTATGGCGTGTGGATATCTCAGTGTAGGTAGGTAGGTAAGTAGACAGATAGATATACATACACATACATCTGTCCATCTATGCAGAGATATACAAGGTGATAGAGAGTTGGGATCCAGTATTTCTCAGTTTCCTTATCTGTAAGATGAGGCTGCTAATTGCTACTTCATAGAGCTGCAGGATTTGAAAATAAAGGCATGAAAATCTTTAGCATAATTAGTAGCCAGGTTAGTCCCTTCTCCTTTCTCCCTCTCCTTTCTTCCAGTCTTTGATAGTTTCACTTATTAGTGAGTGGGTAAAGAACAAGAATGGGCTTCCCTTGGGGCTCAGACAGTCAAGAATCTGCCTGCAATGCAGGAGACCCAGGTCTGATTCCTGGGTCAGGAAGATCCCCTGGAGAAGGGAATGGCTACCCACTCCAGTATTCTTCCCTGGAGAATCCCATGGACAGAGGAGCCTGGCTGGCTACAGTCCATGGGGTCTCAAAGAGTCAGACATGACTGAAGTGACTTAGCACACACACATGCAAGGGACAAGAATAGAGATTCAAGTCAATAAATGTCTTCATGCCAGATTGTCTGTGAGCTGCTTTCCTTTGTGGGCTTTAAACTTTCATGCCCTCGCATGCTCATAGGTTGTCATTGCACAGAACTGTGCCCTTGATCATAGTGTGTGACCTGATTAACATATAATCTCCCCAGCGTGGGAAAGGAAACTCAAGTTTAAGTTCGAAGTATGGTTTGTGATGCATTGGTCACTATATCCTATTTGCAGATAATAACCTGGTGCTAATATTTTATTCCCTGCATCATTAATAGATTAGGAATCAGCCCAGTAGAGCCCAGGAAGCATGCTGACATGACAAATGGTTGGAGGAAAATTTCTCTGATTCACCCAAAGTTATCCACTTTGTCCTACATTAATGATGAGAGGAAATATGTTGCTAGGGTAACAGAAGACTGTTCACAGGCAGTAAAGGTTCGATATTTATTTTAAAAAGTCACCCCATTTCTGCCAGCACAAACGGAAGGGCTTTTTTCTCCGGAAATGACATTTTGAAAAGAGTTTGTATTTTAAGTTAAAAAGATGTTTTGTTTTTCAGTGTTATTCCACTTCAGAGAGTTTAGCTTCTTGCTGGTGAAGTGTGGGGGGTGGGGTGACAGCTGAACCAAGTCGGGGAACATGACTCTTCCTGAGAATCAGCAAGAAGTACTGAACACGTGCTGGTGGCCCTGCCCCAGGGGGCCACAGAAGATGTGAGATTCAGGACTCATTCTCAGATAGATAAGGCATACATTTCTAAAAGTAATAGGGTGTCTGAGTCCAAAATTAGGAATCAGGGCCCAGGGCACCCCTAGGGCCCGTGAGTACCCAAAGCTATTGCAGCATCTTTAGTCTTTAGTGGTGTTATTGAACTTGAGAAATAGCTACGACACTAGTGGGAGCCTGCTGTGTAGCACAGGGAACTCAGCTGGGTGCTCTGTGATGACCTAGATGGGTGGGCTTGGGGAGCGGGAGCAGGAGGTCTAAGAAGGAGGGGATAGATGTATACATACAGCTGATTCACTTCGTTGTACAGTGGAAACTAATAACACAACATTGTAAAGCAATTATACTCCAATTAAAAAAAGAAAAAAAGCTAGGACCCAACAGCAGAGAAGCAGCCTGCCTAGACAGGTGGCCAGCAAGTTCAGTGATGGGATGGGTCCCTGGGCTGGCCACTGTTCTGAGCACAGATGTGATGACCCCTCAGAGTTGTCCATTCTCTTCTCCAGGACCCAGCACATCCTAAGCCTCAGAAGGCTTATGTGTCTGTGTTCTCATGGACTCAGAGCATCTGTCCTTTCCCTTCCTGCTGTTCCCCACCTGTTCCATCCCTGGCTCTGTTCGTATCTCCTTCACCACGATAAACCTAAAAGGGAAGACTATACCCCTTCTTCTAAGGGATCGATTCCAGGTGCTTCACCTGCCCTGCAGAGGGGACCTTCGCTGAATTCCAAGGTAATTGTCATGACCTTTTCTTGGCGGAGCAGAGAGTTCAATCTTTGACAACATATCTCAGTACAAGATAGGGGCCCATAGTCGTGTGAGGGCCTAGTACTACAGAGGCACACATCATAAATGCCCTGGGGTTTAAAAGAGATCTTGTCAATTGTTAGAAGTCAGCTTTGGATCTTGAGGAATGAGCAGGTGCAGGCAGGTGAGAGCAAGCAGTTTATCTCCATTTGCTCTTGTGACTGATGTCTTGGGTCACTTTTTTTCCCTCCCTTGTTTGTTTCTTTTGTTTTCATGCTACCATTTGGTTTAATTGCATCCTTATTGTGTGCCGTTTTCCACTTCAAATCATTTTTGTAATCAGTCAGGATGTAAGCTTGAAAAATTAAAATACTATATCTTTTCCATCGATGACTAGCGTTATTTTAATTATGAAGTACATTGACTTCTGTGGGTTCACCTGAATCCATTTCTCCATCTGAAAGGTCATCCCTATTAGAAAATGCCTGTAACCCTCTTGGGTCTGCCCACCGGGCTGACGGTAGATGGGCTTTCTCTGCCCAGATCAAGCCCCTCACCTGAAATTCAGGTTTTGTCTCAAGGGGGGGTGGGGTGGGGTAGGGTGGGGAGGATTGTGACAACCCTTCAGGTCTCAAGAAATCACCTCTAGCTTCTGGATTCATGAAAACTCAGACAAAAGGTGGTATATTGAGTTACCTTGGTCCTATTGTGTCCTTATATTTTGTCCACTTAGTTTCTTGTAGCAAATGTACAACTGGAGGTGGGGGACTGTTAGACATTGAAGCATGGAACTATTGGAGTTTCCCTGGTAGTCAAGTGCCTAAGACCCTGTGATCCAGGTGCAGGGAGTCCGGGTTCAATCCCTGGTCAGGGAACTAGATCCCACATGCTGCAACTAAATATCCTGGGTACTTGCAACTAAGACCCTGAGCAGCTAAAGAGAGAGAGGGGAAGGGAGAGGAAGAGAGAGAGAAAGAAAGAAGCATGGCGTCATCTTCAGGTCACTAGGACAACTTCTGTTCCTCTAGGTGAGGATGTGAGACATTCCACATGGTCTGGGAGATGGAGAGTGCTCCAGGGGAGATGGGCTCCTTGGGCCCCCTTGGCCCAGGCAGTGATGCTGCCCTTCTGCCTGTCCTACTAGGAACAGGCTTCCTCCTCTCTTGTTTTCCACCTGAACATCTTTCTTCCTGGACCTCACGGCTTCCTGTCTTGTGAGGGATGCTGTGCCAATTCCAGCAGATGGACCTGCTTGGAGTTTGCCAGAAGGAGTGACAGTGAGGGCTGGTGCCTCTCCAGCCTGGTGGAAATGAACTGGTTCACTAATCCCTTGCCCAAAAGGACACTTTTGGACTGGGCTTGCAAATGAAAACTGCTTATATACCACCTAAAAGTTTTCATGGCCCTGCAGGTAAACGCAAAGCTGCAGGCATCTTGGAAACATAGGATGAGGAATTCTGGAGCTTGAAGTGGCTTTAGGCAAGGTGAGAGAGGGAAGAGTGGTTAGTAGAAAGAACTAACACTGCCAGACACACCAGGATTTGACTATAGTACCTACACTTAGAGCCAAGCAGTGGGTAGCCAGTTGCTTAAACTCTCTGAACCTCAGCATGCTCATGTGTAAAATATGGATAATCTTTACGTCTTAAAGGCTTAAATCAGATTATAAATGAGTCACCTGTGTCTAACGGACAGTGTCTAACATACAGTGCTTCAAGAATTTTTTTCCCATTTTCTTCCTTTATAAAGAAACAGGTTTTTGTAAAAGCTTAGTACATTAAATTGGGCTTTCCTGTGGCTCATATGGTAGAGAGAATCTGCCTGCAATGCAGATGACCTGGGTTCAATCCCTGGGTCAGGAAGATGCCTTGGAGAAGGAAATGGCAACCCACTCCAATATTCTTGCCTGGAGAATCCCATGGACAGAGGAGCCTGGTGGACTACAGTCCATGGGGTTGCAAAGAGCCGGACACGACTGAGCGACTCACACACTCAGTACATTAAATTAGCGCACAACTTCCTGTCTGAATGGAGTCAGGCTCACCCCCATCATTTACTCTCTGATGGAGTTAAGTCTGTGATTATTTAAGGTGCACAAGTTGATACTCATGCTGTTGCTTTCTTTTGAAATTTTCTTAGATCATTTAACTACTGACATCTGCATGCCCATAAATTCAACCTGCCATTTCATTCAACTTGCCATTTCAGCAAGTATTTTGTATTCCTTTTTAATACTGGAGTGGGTTGCCATGTCCTACTCCATTTAAAGCATCTAGCAGCTATGAAATAAAGATTTGTTGATGAATGCTTGTTTTTCCCGTTATTAATTTTTGTCGTGGCCTTTGCATACTCTTTGGGCATAAATTCCTCACTGCTTACTAATTACCAGTTTGTTTTCCCTCAAGTGGGAAATAAATGCCCACAGTCTTTCTCCTGTCCGTGTTGTTTATTATATCCACCTGAGTGCGGTATGTAGACTCCTGAAGTTTTTGTCTTTCCTCTGTAACTGCTTTGTATAATGCCCAGCACATCTGTCTACAGTATCTGGGATGACGAGGAAGAGGCATCCTAGCCTCTACAATTGTAAATGCTCCAATATCAGCTCCGTGATATAAACTGAGTCTCTTTGGAACAGGTGTTAACCAACTGCCGCTTTGATTAGTAACACGTTTATTTACATCCCTTACAGTTCACCCTGGTGAAGTGATTCAACCATCTTTAGTAAATTCACAGAGTTGTGCAACCATCATCACAATCCAGTCTTAGAACATTTCCATCCAGTAGACCCCTCTGCTCACATTTCAGTTCTTTATTCTTCACTTTCTTTCCCATAATCACATCCATGTGAATGTAGACTAGTCAGGTTGACAGGAAAGTTACCTCATTATTGCTCATTAAGGGCTACCCAATCAGGCAGGCTTCTTGAAACTTTTGACTCTATCTGCTGGTGATTTTGGACCTTTTTCTTTTTTTGGAGGGGGGGACCTTTTTCAATTGGATATCTGGTTGGTAAATTTGCAGATGAACCAACCATCCTCTTTCTCTCCATCCCAGAAGATGTAGAGATGGCTAAAGAAATAAAGCCTGAAAGAGGAGCTGATACTCCAAATATGGGAGAGTAGATGAGGATGAAGTCTGGAAGGCAGTGACCCCAGTTCTTAGGTTTCAGTATTTCTAGCCCTGTGCCTGGGGGACTGGCTGGGTTTCCCTTTTTCCTTTGTAAGGAAGGACTCCTTCCCTCCTCTGACAAACAGTGGACTGCCTACTAATATCCCAAACAAGAGACAACGTTCTGAAATCACCTGGATATCTTGTTTAAAGTATGGATGACCAGACCTCACCCAGTGATTCTAGGGGTCCAAGCTGGGGCTGGAAATCTGTATGTTAGCATGCTCTGGTGATTCTGGTAGGGCCAGGGGGCTACAGATCAAATTTACAGAAACTGGCCTGACAAGGGTGTGGAGAAAGCGCATTCCTGAAGACTTCTTGGAAGGAAAATGCACTAGAAATTTAGCTAATCCCCTGTAGTTATAATGTGTAACCCAGTAGCTTCCTCTTCATTTTAGAAGCACCGTTTTATTGCTGAAATCTTTACATTTCTTCAGCAATGTTTGGGATTGTTTCCAAACCAATTTAGATTCCATGCAAAGTCTTTTTATTAGCTGATCTTTACGAGCAAATAATCTCTATGAAAAATTCCCCTAAATCACTTAAGTCTTGTTAAAAATGACAAGAGTTGTAACAGAGTCTTGCCTTACTCCTAAAGAAAGGCTTCAGAAAAGGGGCTGGGCTAGCCTGGTAGAAGGCTTCGGGCTCCATCTGTTCGTTTACCAATATGCAGAGCTGGGTTCACCTGGGATTTCTGTAGGTTTAGTGGACAGTGAGGTGAGGTGTGTAAAGTACCTGGAACGTAGGTACTAGTAATTTTTGCTGCAGTGGGGAACACAAGATGAAATGTACCAACAACATGAATCGTGGAAGCTTGATAAGCGAAGTTTGGGGGCGGGCATCACAATTCTCCGAAAAAACATGAACATTCTGAAATACAAAAATTCTGAATAGCAAGTGAAAGCCAAACTCAAGTTGCACTGTGTTTTATTACACTTGTGTAAAGGGTACATACTGTGTGTCTCTGATGCAGTGACTTAGGAGAGGAGGCTCTTTGATGGTTGTGTATCTTTCCATCCTCTCAAATCTAAGAAAGAAACTTAAAAAGCCCAAGACTCTAGTTTCAGTGCAAGCCTCTGCCTCAGGGACAATCACTGTCTGATCAGTGGTGCAGACAAATGTGGGTGAATGTGTAGGAATGGTACGTTCCCCACCTGCAGTTAAAAAAAAAGAAAAGAAAACCTCCCCCCCTCCTTTTTCAGACACATGGACTGGTCCGTTAGTGGAGGCTGTGTGTGTTTAACTAGTTAAGTGCAGCGGGAGAGGGAGGGTGGGAACGCCTGCACTAGTCTGTTCTTTTTTCCGGTGTGCGTCTCCGGAGACACACAGGTTTCTAGTCTCGCTTCAGAGGGGAGCTCGCTCCTGTCCCCCAGGCGGGCAGGGAGCCCCGGTCTCGCGGGCTGAGGTCTGGCGTTTACAAGCCTCTTGGCAGTGTTGTGGGTTTGAAGCCCAGAGGAGGTCCCTGCTCAGAACAGCCTGGAACCGAAGTAGAAGAAAAGGAGCCCGGACTTGAGGTAAAGCGATATTGCTGGAGGCATCCTTGGCTTTGCAGGGCAGAGGTGAAATGCCCGGCCTCCTGGGCGACATCGGAGATCCCCAGGGTCCTCCAGATGGGATGGGCAGGATGCTGGCCCCAGAGACCACTTGCAGTGGTCTGAAGGACATTTTGCTTAAATTTTTTGCTTGTGATGCAAAATAAACTACGGAGCTTTAAAAAAAAATCAATCTAGTAATAAAGAGCAGGAAAAGGCGGGTTATTTGAATGAGAGGAATAGTTTATTGACCATTTAAACAATGTTTGTGTTTTTTCAGGCTGCTACCCCCAAGGTAGAAAGGAGAGTGGTTTCCAGAGTGTTTTGTTTGATTGTCTGTAGTTGTAGAGCTCCATGAAATTTATATTTGAGATGAAAGAATTTAAGAATCATAGTTAGAGGATCTGGTGGTCAAAGGAGTGAGAGGAATTGAATCAATTTATCTGTTACTATAGATGTGTATTTTTTTTCTTAAGAAGCTTCCCATGAATGAATATGAGGAAGTAAAACATTTGTGTATTATTCACATTTTGTTACAGGTGAAAGAGCCTGATTGTGGTCTCACTTTACCATCTTTGGGCAGGAAATGTGAGAAATCTAGAGATTCTAGCCTTATTCTAATGCAAACAGTTTTTCTGAAAACCCAGTTATTAGTCAAACCATGCTCCAAAGTTTATTTTTGAGGAAAAAAAAAGATGTTTTAAAGTGCGCAAGAAGGAAGGAGACAAGAAAAATTTTCTTAACCATGAAAGAAGTGTATTTATGATTTGGGAAAGGTTAAAAAAAAAAAAGTCTAGCCAAAAAGTCAGCAGGAGTGGGGTTGCCATGGCAGCCTCCTCTATCCCTTAACTGGGATTGGGGATTTAAGAGAAAATTGAGCCTGTTTTCTCTGAGACAGTCTCAGGAGGTATGTTAAGAGGATGTGAAGTTATTTAGATTATCCAAACAGGTTCTGACAAGTAAGTGAAAATAACTAATTAAAATACTGTTGCCATTCTACAATGGATCAAAAGGCTTGTTGAGTCATGATGGACTTACAGAAGAGGTGAATTTGCTACGGCTCATTGGTATAAATTACTTCTGAGAAGGCTGTTTAAGACTAAGTGTGAGCCCTGGCCCCAGCCTCTTTGAAACAAACTGTGAATGCCCATTTCGACCTAGTGTTTTCAGGTGGGTTCCTACAGCATTTTCCTGTGTCAGTGAGTTTAACCCTTGTATCAGTGGCTTATCCAACTGGTTCAGGGAATATCATATCATGACAGCAGAGGTCTGCAAGATTTCCTCTCTAAATAAATAGTAGTTAATTTAAAAGGATTGTTGTTGTTGTTCAGTTGCTAAGTCGTGTCGGACTCTTTGTGACCCCATGGGCTGTAGCCCGCCAGGCTCCCCTGTCCATGGGCTTCTCCAGGCAAGAATACTGGAGTGAGTTGCCATTTCCTCCTCCAGGGGATGTTCCCGACCCAGGAATCGAACCCATGTATCCTGCATTGGCAGGCGGGTTCTTTACCACTGAGCCACCAGGGAAGCCTAATTTACGGAAAAGTCCAAAATACTCAGGACTCATACCAGCTGTCTAGAGGGACGATCATGATTTTACCCCATATGTACCAGGTTTCTCAAGTCAGCACCACGGATATGTTGGATAGGATGATTCTTTGCTGTGGGGAAGAGTCCAGTGTTTAGCAGCGTCCCTGGTACCCAACCTCTACATGATGGTAGCAATTCTGTCCCCAGCTCAACAACTGAAAATGTCTCCAGACATTGCCAAATGTTCTGTGCGGGGCACAATCACCCCCCAATTGAGAACCATTAAGTAACCACTTTTGAGACCCACTGGGAGGACCATGACAGGGAGGCATGACCCCAAGGGAGGGTGTTTATCAAAAGAACAGGAACAGAACAAATATTTTGTCCTGCATTTTGGTCTTTGTTTTCTTTTTGTTTGAAGTCACATCCTGGGCTGGGTCAGGGAGCTGGGGTAAGCACTGTTCTGGGTATATATCCTTCTGCTCCCAGCCTCTCACCTCATGGGCCTTTGTGGGCCTTATTTTTAAAATTTATTCATTTTTAATTGAAGGGTAATTGCTTTACAATCTTGTGTTGGTTTCTGCTATACATCAATGTGAATCAGCCATAGGGGCTACAGTCCATGGGATTGTAGAGTCAGACATGACTGAGCAACTAACACACACACAAACTCCAGTACTTTGGCCACCTGATGCAAAGAGCTGACTCATTGGAAAAGACCCTAATGCTAGGAAAGACTGAAGGCAGGAGGAGAAGGGAGTGACAGAGGATGAGATGTTGGATGACATCACTGATTCAAATGACAGGAGTTTCAGCAAACTCCGGGAGATGGTGAAGGACAGGGAAGCCTGGCATGCTGCAGTTCATGGGGTCGCAGAGTAGGACACAACTTAGTGACTAAACAACAACAAAAATATGTATGTCTGATACAATTCCTGATCAAACTTCTCTAAAAGTGCATCCCAGGAATGCACTATTAAAAAAAAAAAAAGAACCTCATAGCACATTTTATAAGGCAAATAATTACCCAGAACTTATCAGGTCTGTAAATACAGGGGTTTTTTGATATGTGAGCTTTATGTAAATCTGGGCACACCTATCTGGTGTTTCTTCTGGAACCTGTAGTGCTTCCTCTTCTTTTGTTCTTTCCCCTCTGCACCAGCGAGTCTCAAACTTTATGGTTGTCTGAAAGTTGGGTCTCCTTTTGTCAATGAAATGAAATAGTCACAGCCTTTTTCCAATTCACAGATAACAAAAGAAGGCAATGGCTGGAATGTTTTCCATTTAAAAGTTTTCTTACACCTTTTGCATATGCTATTGTTGTTTGCTCTCAGAAATTAACAGATTACAAACATGAATGAAATTGTAACAAATACTGGGACAAAACTTCTGAAATAGCCAATTTTGCTTAGTTCTACTTCACTTTTTTTTGGTGGACTTATGTTCCAATTATAGCTTTAAATTTTATAAGTATACCTTTATTAAACAGCTTTGGTACACGAGTGATAATGTCACATTTTGTTGGCATTACTCTAAGAACATCATGAGATGCTCTAAACACCATAATACATTACAAGGTAGCTGCCACAGGCCACTCTGGTAGGGAACCTCCCTCGGGGTCCCCCCAGTTGGGGTAAGGGTGGAGCCTGACATTGGTTGAGCTTATCAGGAAACACCTCTGCTTGTTGGAGTCATTCTTGGTGATGGGGTTGGAATGGCCCATGGTGTTTTCTGTGTTTCAGTATAAAACAAAATCTTCATTTACCTCTACCTGGAGGTACCTATGTAACCAGCACCTTGTACTCTCTTGAAAGCATCTCCTTATTTGAAAATCCACCCCCTCATTCACTAGACCTAAGATCTGTGAATACAGAGAACGCTAGTATTAGGTCCGTTTTATCACCAGGATGTATTAACAGAACAGGGCCTACCAATGTTGTCTGCTCAGTAGATGATGAATAAACAAATGAATGTCAGTGATTCTCCTTAAAAGACCACCTGGGAGCTTGGTCTGCAAAAAACTCACATGTCTACAACCTGGGTCCTGTCCATGTAGTCTGTTCTGTGTATTTTTTTCAAAAGGAGAAATCCAGTCCCCATCCAAGCAGCCTTTACTGTTTGAAGGACTACCAGGAAGTCTTTCCTAAGGATTTAGGAAAAGTGGTTCTGGGGGTTGTAAAATTAAAGGGGAGACCTTTATAAATTTTTTTTCATGAAGCCCAGAAATTAGACTTCTGCTCTTATATTTGAAGCCCTACCTGCTAAAGCTGCCTTGTGGCTTTGGTAAGAGAAAGAGATTACTATCCCTCGGACTTGATCCAAAGGCAATGCATTCCTATTCTCTTTGTTTTCAAGAAAATTATCCAGTCAAATGAGCATGTAGATCACAAATGGAAAAAAAAAAAAAAGCCTTATATGCTCTATGTGTTGGAGCATGAAGTCTTAGAGAGTTAGAAATATCTACTGGGAAGTCAGAATGATGCTACTTAAAAGAGCCCACATTTCTTGAATCAGGTATCAGGCTGTGGGGTGTCCAGGTGAGGCAAATAACTTGAAATGTGCCTGGATATGTAGGATGTAAAGATGCAATGGTGGTAGGTAAAAGAGCCCAAGATATTCTTAATACTGAGATTCAAGGACTGTCCCCAGCTTTGTTTTCTTTTTTTTTTTTTTTAAACTTTTTATTTTATATTGGAGTATTCCCTGGTAGCTCAGACGGTAAAGCATCTGCCTACAATGCAGGAGACCCGGGTTCGATCCCTGGGTTGGGAAGATCTCCTGGAGAAGGAAATGGCAACCTACTCCAGTATTCTTGCCTGAAAAATCCCATGGACTGAGGATCCTGGTAGGCTACGGTCCATGGGGTCGCAAAGAGTCAGACATGACTGAGCGACTCCACTTATTGCTGGTTAACAATGTTGTGATAGTTTTAGGTGCACAGCAGAGAGACTCAGCCATACATACATGTGTATCCATTTTCCCTTCCCTTCCTGGCAACCACATAACATTGCCCTGCTCCCTTTTCTAAAGCAGAACCTCTGGTATGCGTCTATATGGGCAAGAATGAGTCTAACCACCGTCTTAAGCTGCCCAGGCTTAAGTTGTGACCTTGCAGGGAGGGGGCCCTAGTAAAAGAGGAGACAAACCCCACTGCTTTTCTTGTTCACCAAGTCCAGAATATCTTTGGCAAATACGTGTCTGTGTCCTTCTCAGCATTGCTGGTTCACACGGAGGTCATTTTTGGCCCATAAACATTAGATGAAGCAGAAATGCTTGCTTACACTTCAGACTGCTTTTATCTCTCCCTCCTGCTAGATAATAATTGTGTTGGTTTGTCTTGGGGCTCCGCAGCTGGCTCCTTGCATCCGTGCTTATATCCGTATACCTTGTCCAAATAAACACACTTGAAAAGGTAGAGAAGTGTGTTTTGAACAGTTTAAAACATCCTCTAACAGAGAGTTTTAGCCCAGCGTTCTGCTTTGTTTTGGCAACTTGTTTAGGATGCAAAGTGTATCTGGTTCTGGCAACAGATTAAAGGTGTCTGTTCTTATAAAACTAAGTTTAGGGCCAAAGAACTGGGCCTGGTCAAGGGGGTGGTGGTGGTGCAGATTTCCAGTCTTTCTTTGTGTTTTTTTAAAGAGTTTTAAAGCATAAGGAAAAAAATATGTGCCTGAGTGGGTTTTTTGTTTTTACTTTTAACCTCAGAACTGTAAAAACCTACTGTAAAACCTTATCTTGGCTTAGTCAGCCCTCTGCAGTTAAGCTCTTGTTCCCTTGCTCACCTTCATCTCTTCCCACATTCACTTCAGCTCACTAACTTGCTTTCTGTCCCTTAGGCACTCTCTCCTGCCATCTCAGAGTCTCTGCACTCACCGTTCCCTCTGCCTGGAACATTCTTCCCCAGGGTTATCTTGGATCCCCTGGCCCTGCATGGCACTTTCCCCGCCATGATCTGAAATTCTTCTTTGTGTACATGTCATTGTCTGTCACCCATGGCCAGATAGGTGTTGTCATGTTTCCAGAACCTAAAATAGGATCTGCAATTGGATCTACAAACAGAAACAGACGCACAGACACAGGAAACAAACTTATAGTTCCCGTAGGGGAAAGGGTAGGGGAGGGATACATGAAGAGCTTGGGATTAACAGATACACCCTACCTGATATAAAATAGATGAATACCAAGGTCCTACTGCATAGCACAGGGCACGCATGCTCAGTCAGTCATGTCCTACTTTTTGTGACCCCATAAGCTGTAGCCCACCAGGCTCTCTGTCCATGGGGTTCTCCAGGCAAGAATACCAGAGTGGGTTGCCATTTCCTCCTCCAGGGGATCTTCCTGACCAAGGGATCGAACCCGTGTCTCCTGTATTGGCAGGTACATTCTTTATCACTGAACCACCTGGGAAGCCCATAGCACAGGGAAATAGATTCAATATCTTGTAATAACCTATAATGGAAAAGAATCTGAAGAAGAATGGCACTAGTGGTAAAGAACCTGCCTGCCAGTGCAGGAGACATAAAAGACGTGGTTCAGTCTCTGGGTTGGGAAGATCCCCTGGAGGAGAGCATGGCATCCCACGCCAGTATTCTTGTCTGGAGAATCCCACGGACAGAGGAACCTGGTGGGCTACAGTCCATAGTGTCGCAGAGTTGGACCCAACTGAAGCGACTTTAGCATAGCAATCACTTGGCTGTGTACCAGATGTTAACACAACATTGTCAATCAACTGTACTTTGGTAAAGTAAAATGAAATGGTATCTCGTGGAAGGTATGTAGATGATAAATGGATGGTGGATGGCTAGATGAATGAATAAATGAAGAGCAAGGGAGGGAGGCATTGGGGACTATCTGCTTAGTAATCTCTCACTCCCTTTAAATCTAACCAAGTGTTCTTCTGTGGTACCCCCTGGCTCCCCAGCACAGTGGTCTTGCATGATTTTCTCCCCCACACTCTCCTGACCTGGCACATTACACCAACAGTGTCACCTGATGTAATCCCTTCTTTTGGAATTAGCCACCCTTCATGCACGCACACTTCTGCAGGGTAGGCATCGGGGCAGGAATATCTAACAAAGGGTGGTGTGGGCTGTAGTTGTTGAAAGTTCTTACTGCCTTGGCACTTTATAAACATTTCTCATTAAAGTCCTTTCATCAGTGTGCATTGCTGTGTATTAACTCTCACCTTTGTATTTCAAAAAAGGAAACCGAGGCTCAGAGCAGCCACCCAATGGCATTCAATGGTTACTGGCAGAGCCCAGGTTTGAATCCAGGATGTCCGTCTCCAAAACCCAGGTTCTGTGGCCTGTCTACTCCTCAGGTGTCTGGCGCCTAACTCACAGGCCCGCCATCAGCTTTTGCCAAATGAATGAAACCTAAGACCTCACCCCACCTTCTCCCTCTCTTCCTTATTCTTTGAGCTCATAAACATTACTTATAGCATACTATAAACATTATTTATAATATTACTTGCAATAGTATATAAACATTATAAAAACGAGTCTCTAAGCTCATCTCTAAGGACAACCAGCTTGTATATCTTAAGTCACTTTTTTTTTTTTTTTAACAAACAGGGCTTAATTGTTCTTTAAAATCTCATTTTTTTCATGTAAGCAAATCCATTAGTAAAAAGTTCAGCTATTGTTGAGTCACAATGAACTTTAACCAAGGTGGTTCCTGGGCAGCCCGAGGAATCACTTTTCCTGTCTTCAGCTTCCAGTGTTACTTTGATTTTCCTTAAAGCATAAAGCTTCTACTAAAAAAAAAAAAAAAAAAAATCACCACAGCAGCCATATGTAAACATTTTAAGTGAGAAAGACTAGGTAAAAGCCTCAAATTATAAAACGTGTCAGCCTTTCTTCCATATTTTCAGCATAACCAAGTAGTGGTGGTTTAGTTGCTAAGTTGTGCCTAATTCTTGTGACCTCATGGACTGTAGCCTTCCAGGCTCCTCTGTCCATGGAATTCTCCAGGCAAGAATACTGGAATGGGTTGCAGTTGCCTCTCCCAGGGATCTTCCCAACCCAGGGATTGAACCCAGGTCTCCTGCATTGCAGGCAGTCTCTTGCATTTCAGGTGGATTCTTTACCAACTGAGCCACCAGGGAAGCCTTAACCAAGTGGAGGGGAAGGCACTTGGAAGCACTTGGTTACATTAAAAATATGTAAAAATGGTTGCCGCCAGTCTTTTTGGTTGACTACAGGATGTTTCGTTGCTGGAGTTGAAAGCCAAGATCAGAAGCCTTTGCTGACACATAAATGTAATTCTCTAAGCCCCTCCTAAGATGAGAAAACTGCTGAGTTTTCATAGAGTTGATGTGGAAGTAGATTTCTGCACTCAGGCCCAGAGTGTCCACCTCTGTGGTGTGCCCGGTAATGTGAGCGTTCAGGTGGGGACCTGGCAGCCTGCGTTGGTGTGTTGGGTGCAGGTCCCTCATCGTCTGGCCTCTTCAGCTTTCTAGCACACGACAAGCCCTGATGACAGCTCTAACAGGGCAGAGCCTGCAGCCTTGTCAGGCTGGTCTGTCAAAGCTTTCCTTGGCACATAACCAAGTTTCACCCAGACTTGGGGCCAACCCAGCTGGTTCCCGTTTTCCTTGATGGGAGGATAATCAGGAAGATGGTGTCCATGTGCTATGTACTGATGTGATACATCAAAAGTCTGTCGAGCACTGGGGATGAGACCACCAGAGGTGCCCTGTTGTGTACCCCAACATGGTACCCAGCTTCTCCATTCATCATAGCCACTCCTGGCCCTTTAACCGTTCCTGAGCAAAACTGGAGTTGTGTTTGACTTTTTACCACAACTCTCAAGCCCCGTAATGGTCTTGGGTGTGCTCATAATAACTGTGTCTCATGGTTTGAATTTAACTGACTTTGCAATGAGAATATTGGAAAAGAATTTCTGACTGAGGTCACATATGCTACTTCCAGCCCAGAGCCACTTGGTAATTGGGGCCTTGCCTAATCTGAACTCACACTGACATGGGCTGCCTCTTAGTTGGCTGGTTCTTGGACCTGGCCTGGCGCCAGTCAGAAAGATTTCTTCTCTACCTGCTTTTCTGTATTAAAGGTAATTCCTGCTCAAGACTCCTAGAAATATCATAGCAGGAAAGTGCCATAGATTTGATCTGGTCTGATCTTCTTAATGTTACGGACATTGAGACCTAGAAAACACAAGAAGGCTGTGTGGCTCTGACAAAGAACCCATCCCAGGTATGCTGCTGCTAAATCGCTTCAGTCATGGCTGACTCTTTGCAACTGTATGGACCATAGCCCGCCAGGCTCATCTGTCCTTGGGATTCTCCAGGCAAGAAGACTGGAGTGGGTCGCCATGCTCTTCTCCAGGGGATCTTTCCCACTCAGGGATCAAACCTGCACCTCTTAGATCTCCTGCATTGGCAGGCAGGTTCTTTACCACTAGTGCCACCTGGGAAGCCCCATCCCAGGTATGGTGGCTGGTAATCCCAAACATTCCTTGGCTTGTGGACACATCACTCCAATCTTTGCCATCTTCCCATGGCCTTCCTCTTTGTGTCTCTGGGTCTGTTTCCCCTTCTCTTCTCTTTTAAGGACTTGTCATTGGGTTTAGGGCCCACCCCAACCCAGGATGACCTCATCTCAAGATCCTTACCTTAATTCTATTTGCAAAAAGCGCTATTCCAAGCACAAACATTCTGAAGACATGCTTTGCAGGGGTCTCAGTTTAGCTCACTCCAAGTCCTCTGTCTAAGCACCAGTGTTCTTCCTCCTCAGGTTTTCCCTCCTGCCTCATTCTTGTCATAATCAGCAGCCCTGCTCTTTGAGGGGAACCTTGGCAGCCCCAGGAATGGCATCTGTTCAGAGTTCTTTGCAAGTCTAAGATGAGTCGTAGAAATCACAGAACTGCAAGGCTTCTAGGAATTTTCTTGCCGATTTCAGCAAAATAAGAGGCTAATGAGAAAAGTGTTTGCATATCCGATATTTTAATTGAAAAGGAAGCAGAAGGGAAATGCTCTTTTGTAATTCCCAAAGGTTTTTAGTTCTGTTGGTGCCAGCTGAATGGTGGCCTTGCTCTGAGATTAACCAGCTCTTAGAGTTTCAAACTTTGACTGCATCCAGCGTGAGATCCAGATTACCAACACCATCTATTTGTATACTTTTTTGGGAGGAAGTTGTATTAATGTAAAACTAAAGGATTGTGGCTGGGTAGGCCATCTGTTTTTAATAGTTCGAGGAAACAGCACTTATTTGTGTTGCTCAAGGCATTTGGATACAAAAAGGTCTTAATTTCTAAAACTGAAAGAAGGCCAGTCCATTTGACTTTCAGAGACAGCACCTTTGGTCAAAAGTGACAGAAACTCACCTCAAACCAGTGGTATTAATGCCCTAAGGCTGTGGTCACAAAGTACTACAAAGCGGGAGGCTTTAAAACAGCAGATGTTTAGTCTCTCAGAGTTCTAGAGGCTAGAAGTCTGCAGTCAAGGTGTTGGCAGGGCCAGGCACTCTCTGAGACCTCTGAGAAGGGTCCTTTTGCCTGGTCCAGATTCTGGCAGCCCCGGGCACTCCTTGGCTTGGCTGTGGTTAGTAGTTTAGTCACTAAGTCGTGTCCAGCTCTTTCAATCCCACGGACTGTAGTCCACCAGGCTCCTCTGTACGTGGGATTTTCCAGGCAAGATTACTGGAGTGAAGTTGCCATTTCCTTCTCCAGGGGATCTTCCCAACCTAGGGATTGAACTTGTGTCTCCTGCTTTGCAGGCAGATTCTTTACCTCTGAGCCATCGGGAAGGGGCAGCATAATTGTAGTCTCTGCCTCCTTGTGACCTGGCATATTAAACGGGTGTGTTTCCCTTTCCTCCTCTCATGAGAACACCAGCCATCCAGGATTAAGAGCCAACCTAGCTCTGGTCTGACCTCATTTTAACTAATTACATCTGCAACAACCTCATTTCCGAACCGGAACACATTCAGAGATGTTGAGGATCAGAATTGTAACATATCTTCTTAGGGGACACAATTCAACCTCTAACAGCAGCTGAAGCAGGACCAGGTTCGTGGGGCTGGAGGGACCCAAGCGGGGCCTCGGATGCAGTCGGTGTCCTCCGGGCTGCCAGCTTGTCTCGGCAGGCGCGTTTGTGCTCACCAGCCTCCTCTCCCTGCGTGAACCGGGCACAGCTGCAGGGGCTCCGAGCATCTCAGCCTCAGTGGAAGAGGACTTTTCTCTCCCCTGCTCACATCAGGAAACCCTGGGGAAGGTGCTAGTGCCGTGGCACGGTCTCCTGTCCAGCCTGGATCGTTCGCCGTGGCCGGTGGCCGGTCGTGGAGACGATGGCAGTTCCTGTGACTGGACTCGGGGAGGGTGAGGCTCCCCAGAGTGGGGTGGCCTTGACACACTCACTAGGGGATCATGAGTGTGGAGTAGCCTCAGCCACGTGTTACTCTTAAATGACCCTGGTCTTGTCTTGCTATTGATGACATCTCACGCACGAGTTTGCTCTTTTACATCCACTGCGCGGTCATCTGGACTAACCCACTTTCAGGCCCTGGGCAATGTTCTCAGATGTGCTTGAGATTTTTCGTTTCTCTGAAAGGCCAGTGTGTTTGCATTCAGGCAAAAAGCACATGGAGACTCTTGATTGAATCTTCAGTCCCTAAGGACGTGTTGGTGGTAGCTATCAAGGACACGTGCTCGGTGCTTCTTATTTTAGCTTTCAAACTTATGCTTTTAAACTTCTAAACAGGGTCACACTAGTGTTGTTGTCGTTGTTCAGTCACTAAGTCTTGCCCAGCTCTTTGTGACCCCATGAACTGCAGCACGCCAGGCTCCTCTGTCCTCCACTGTCTCCCAGAATTTGCTCAAATTCACTAGTGTATAAATAAATTTAAACTCCACTAAATGGCCCAAGGGAAGCCTGTTTCCTGTACTTTGAATGCCTTTTTGTACATGTTTTTATGCACTCTCTGCTGAGAAGGTAGGATTCTAGTTCAACTATAAAAATAATTCAAGGGAATGACTGCATAAATTATCCAAACAGCTCATAATTCAGAATGTCTGTTTCATGCCTTAGTTACGTTTGCTTCTAACTAATATTGGAAAATAACTTTCTATTCTCCGAGTCTCTTGTGTAGCATCGAGCAAACCACTTGAGATAATTAATCTGTGGGTGCTCCAAGAAGACACCCATACAGCCTAGAGGCCAGGCACAGTACCGTCATTTGAGGGATAGCAGTGTTTGAAAGAGGGCTTCTCTGGTGGCCCAGACAGTAAAGAATCTGCCTGCAATGCAGGAGATTCAGTGTTAGAAAACTTTTCAGGCCTTGTGATGACATTTTCAAGAACCTCCCTGTCTTGGAAATTTGAAACATGACCTAAACTTGGCAGATCTCAGTAGCCAATTAGATTCTGACTAGACTGCCATGGTACGAATCCCCACCATCTCTTTGGTAAAGGATATATTTTTGGTAGCACTGAGTTCATCACCTTTCGTGAAAAAAATCATTTATGTCTGCACTGTCTGGACTAGACAGGAATGCTAAGAACCATTTAGCTGTTCTTTCATTTCTGGTTAATGAGGGACGCCCTTTGCTCTCACCAGTCACCAGAATTGGTGAAGGACTTTACAGTCACATGGACTCTAAGCCTACTAGTGCTGCAGGCTGAGTTGGAATTTTATTGGTGGTCATTACTTTAGGAAGAGGTGAACTAAAGCAAGTTGACCCGGTGAAATTGCTGTGATGTGGTATAAGCCAGCTCTGGATAAATTGAGTGTGAAATCATTACTGTCGGATGTTGCCTGCCAGTGGCTTTGTGTGTGTGTGTGTGTGTGTGTGTGTGTGAACATGTGTGTGAACGATAATTATTTTTGCTTGATTTAAGAGGTGGTAGAATCCTGGCTGTCACTGAAGTAAAGCTAGTTTCTTCCTGTTCTGAGCTATTCTGTCACGTGGTTGGGATGTTTGAAACACATTTTTCTAAGATCAGTGCTTTTCTGCAGTGAAGAACCAATATTCTTGTCTCTTCTCGTTCTAGTCCCTCCTTGATTTTTGTTCTCTAAATTTATCCCATCTTTCAGTTAAATGTATAAGAGGTAAGAAATGAAATTTCAGCTGATCATTATGTTGGATTGCCCAAAAAGTTCTTTTGGGGTTGTCCAAAAGATGCTGTGGAAAGGCCCAAGTGAACTTTTTGGCCAACCCAGTACATGGCCGTTACATAGAAAAGTAACTCAAGGTAAAGAAACATCTGGTTCTCTGGATTTGCTTTTGTGTGCTGGGGAAAAGGGCAGGTGAATGGAGTGCTCTAGGTGGATATGTTCTTGGCTACAATGTGAGTGATGGGAAAAGTCTTGAGTGTTGGTACATGTAAAAATGAAAAGGAGATTCTGCTTATCTTTCTAATCTCCATTTACAGGGCCATATTCAGTGACATCTTCTCTGACTCCTTGAATCATCATTAACCACTGTCCCCTCCCCTTGATCCCAGGGCACAGTCTTTGATTGAGTTAATGTTTCTTGAGCACTTACTATTTGCACAAACTGGGCATGCAGAAATGAACTAGGCTGCTGCCTAAAAGCTCTTGGCCTCATGCAGGCAGGCCCCTGGCCCTGGAAGACACAACCTGACGTCACTTTATACCAGGTGATCAGCATGTGTGCATTACATTGGGGCAGAACATATTTCCTTTCTCCAGAAACTAATTCGGGCCTGCTTTAGGCATAGGAGAAAACAGCATTTTGTTCTGGCTCCAGCATTTAATAG
Organism: Cervus canadensis; assembly: GCF_019320065.1. Lineage (NCBI taxonomy): Eukaryota > Metazoa > Chordata > Mammalia > Artiodactyla > Cervidae > Cervus > Cervus canadensis. The sequence goes on from NC_057393.1 coordinate 16,583,882, forward strand.
ACTCATTATTTTTTGAATAAGTACCCCTGCAAGGTTTACAAACCGAATTCATCTTGTGCTCATCATGGCTGGCCTGCAGCGAGGAAGTGGGAGCAGCTTTCCTGCCCGAGTTGGACAGAAGGCCGTTGGTTTGCCTTGGATGGGGCACGCCTGGACCAGTCTGTCCAGGAGGATGCTGAGAGCGCATCTGTGCACCTAAGATAGCTTGTTGATAAGGAAGTGATGCCACCGTGTTCACCTTGGAGAGAGTGGCAGAGGGACAACTGTTTGGTCCCTTAGGAAAGGGAGGCCTTTAAACTTTATGATACTGGGGAATCTAGACAGTTGGTTTTTCTGTTGAGAGTTGGGAGTATTTTTGGCAGGTAACCTATTTGTTTTATACTGAAAGAAGTAGAATTCCTCTTTGCCAGGAAATGTACTAGGAGCAAAATTTCAGAAAACAGGACTCTTCTAGAAGGAGATGAAGGATTAAAAAAATTTTAAAAAGGAAAACATAGGATAGAATAAAATCCTAATGTAAGTTTGCTCTCAGAAATGTATTCTGTCCTTGCTCTAGAGCATTATCATTTTTTTCAGCACTGTACTTACTAACACATTTTGGGTCTACTAGTTTGATATATAATTCATTCTTTAAACAAGAATTTAGCATTTAATGCTTATACTTACTAGCTGAGTATATAATTATCATTATAATATGCAATGATAAGAGACACAGTCCCTGCCTTCGTAAAATCTAAAAGTGGAAGTTTGAAAACACATAAATATCTACAAACTTGAGGCACTACATGAATGGGATAAGTAAATGCTATTTATTTAAGTACAGATGAGGCCTGGGTACTACCCAGGTAAAAATGATAAAAAAAAGATCCCTAGAGAAGGCAGCTTTTGGCCTAGTGCTTGGAGCATTGTATTTTTTTTTAATATAAAGCAGACTATTTTTATGAAAAATACCTATCTGCTCAACACCTGTGAGACTCTGGAAATACAAAAATGAGTAAGACAGTGTTCTTTTTTCTGAGAAGTGAAAAGTAGTGGGAAAACTTGTTGAGGAAACAGCAGTTATTTATTGCTTTGGATAAATGGTGCCTACTTTATATCAACATTTAAGGAGTATATATTTGGGACAAGAGATAAACACAGGTCAAAGGGAATGAATGCCTAAATCTGGAGAGTTGGAAAAGACTCACTCTAGGCTGGCAGTTCTCAGTCTGGGCTGCAGTGGAGAATCACAAGGGGAGCTGGTTAAAACTGCTGGTGCCCTAGTCCTCTCACACCTATTCCACCTCTCTCTCTCGAGGGGCCCCTGTAATTTTTTAAAGCTGAACAGGTAGGTTGAGACCACATAGTGGAGGCTGTTGAATGCCAGGGGTAGGAATTCACCTTTCATTAGTTCAGTTCAGTCTCTCAGTCGTGTCCGACTCTTTGCAACCCCATGGACTGCTGAGCACGCCAGGCCTCCCTGTGTATCACCAACTCCTGGAGTTTACTCAAACTCATCTCCATTGAGTTGGTGATGCCATCCAAACATCTCATCCTCTGTCCCCTTCTCCCGCCTTCAATCTTTCCCAGTATTAGGGTCTTTTCCAACAAGTCAGCTCTTCGCATCAGGTGGCCAAAGTTTTGGAGTTTCAGCTTCAACATCAGTCCTTCCAATGAACACTCAGGACTGATCTCTTTTAGGATGGATCGGTTGGATCTCCTTTCATCAGTAGGTAATGGGATGACTTTAAGGACTTCTTGTCCGGGGAGGACTGTGATCCATGTGGTGTTCAATAAAAATGCACCTGGCATTTAGACATCCTTCACTCAGTAAAGGACCTCTGATCCAGCTGCTCCGTGGTGAGGAAGGAGAACTGACCAGCATTTTTCTGTAGTGTGGCCACATTGCCTTGGCAGCTGGGCTTTTCCTGTCTGTCTGTCTGTCTGTCTCTTGTCAAAGGAGCCAGCTGGCTGTGACTGAGTTCAGTGGGCTTTGCTAAGGAGCACTTGGATGACTCGACCTCAGAACTCAGGCTGGTCTGCTGCCCTGGGGAAAAGTACAGGCTTAACATGGACTCAGGTTGCACAGTCTGATACTCGGAAGATTAGACTGTGTGACCGCACAGAGTCGCTTTGATGTCTGTGGCTCAGGCTGTCTCTTGGGTCCCAGCGTCCAGCCCCGTCAAGGTCACTGGCTCCCCTCTGCCAGGACCCTCTGTGACCCGATGTGGTGGGTGGGAGGGGCGGCAGGTACGACTGGCAGGGCGCCCAGCACCGCCTGCTTATCCTGGCTCCAGCCTCGAGGCTTGCCCTTCTAGAGGAATCCAAAGGACCAGGGACGGGGCAGGCACCCACCCAGGGTGTAGAGTATGGAATGTGAATTGCATTTCTCTCTGCAGGATACAGAAATGTTTTGGTTGTCATCCAAGGGCATTCGCTTTGCTTGAAATGGATTTTGATTTGGGTCTTGTTAAACCTAGGCTCCTGTGTGCTTTCATACATCTCCCCCTCCGTCTTAGAATTTAATTTACCCTCTGTTTTTCCTACTGACTGTTAGCCCTGATACTCAGTGATGGTCAGAGCACCCCTCCCCTCCACTCCCAGGGAAATGGTAAGAGGCTGGGCCTTACAGATTCTGGGCTGAAAGGCTTAGTTGTTTGTTAAAGGAGGTAAAGTCCAGCCACAATGGGAGAGGAAATCAGACAAGGATGTTTTTAAAAGCAAGCTGTGTTTTTCTGACTGCTTTGGTATTGGTTCCCACCCTGACGACTTCTCTAACCCTGGGGAAGAAAAAATATTTTTAGTCTGATAGTGGGCTGTAGACAACCCAGAGCTGACCCATCTCTAAAAGAGGTGATAACTCAGAGGCATGGTTTTAGTGGAAATAACTTGTTAGGATCACCCAAGACCCCATGGCAAGGCAAGGGCTATGTACAAGGCCCTGTGTCTTTTCCGACTCTCGTGAAGTCCTTTATGAGTTATGTTAAACTAGAAATATCAAGGAAGGAAAAAGGATGGGATAGAGAAATGTTTGTAATTTCTGGAGAAGGGTGAAAATCACAGAACTGGAATTTACTTTAGAGATAGCAACTTGATGAAGAAAAGCAGCTGACGAACTGGAATCTTATGGAGTTGGAAGACATTTCCTGTACACTGTTTAACAAGCTTAAATATTTTTAATTTTAAAAAGCCCTGCTTTCTATATGTTTCCTACAAGTTACAAAGTCATTACTAAGGTAATAAATAAAGGGGAGCTGCATGCTCTTTCCCATCCCCTCTCTCCTGAGCATGTACTTGTGCTATTTGGCTGCCAGGACATATATTGATCCTTGCTTCCCCTGGAGCATCTGGCAGTGACGAGACCCTTGGATTGCTGTTATTGTGCATTTCTGACTCCAACATGCTCTTGGGTTGGTAAGGAGACCAGGAATGAGATCATGAGTAATAAGAAACCATTAAGTGTTTGCCCTTGCACAAGAGAGAATTATCCTATTGGGATTAACTTTCAAGAATGTTGAACTTGACGGCAAATATTTATCTCCTGGTGTTAAGAAAGGAAAAGATGTCAAACCTTTGACATGGACTGTAGGATGGTGTCTGTGTTTGAAAAACAGGTTGCATTAAACCAGAAGCATGAAGAGTTTCTTATTGTTCCTTCCCTGGAATTATGCTAATAGTTGTTACCACCTGCAAAGCAACAGCTGACCTGGTATTCTTCTCAATATTCGCAGGAATATCTCTTTGGATTCCAAGTCTGTCTTTCTCAGGTCTATGGCCTAGATTCAGCTGGGGTTTTGCAACCTAGTTCATTGTCTCCCTGTATCATATTACTCAAGGTGAATTTATTGTAATTAACATCTCTTTTACTTACATAGCAGTCCTGTACACTAGGCAGAATCAGTGCTTTTCCACCATTTTAACCTTTTCAGAAAGTGCATAGTATTGGGGGAAATGAACAATTAGGTCCCAGTGCATCCAGTCATTCTGAAAGTTCAGTGGAGGGTTCAACTGGACAGATTTCTCAAAGGTCCACCTTTCACCAGGCCTGACATTGCACATTCAGGAACTGGGGCAACCCAATGTCTAAAACAAGCCAATGGACCCTACCCAACTGACTTCTGATGAAACCCCAGGAACGGAAGATCCTTTTCTTGTCTACAGTTTCTACAGTTATTGCCCAAAGTGAGTTATTGTTGTACAAGGGATAGTCTTCAAAGATTCCCTTGGATCTTTCCTGGGTGGTTAGCTGCTGTACTCCCTCATGAGAATTTATGGAAGAAGGAAAGACAATGCTTATTATTTTTAAGCTGTCCAAGTCACCAAAGTAATTTCTACTCTTTCTGACCCTTGACGTGTAGCTGGATGTGGGGGAAAGGGAGAATGAACTTAACTAAAACTCTTGATTGAGCCCTAGTTCTATAACCTTGAAGACTTTTCTTAGCCCATATATAGGCAGAAGTGTGCCCCCAAATCACTGGATGGATTAAATGGGAAGATACTAACATTCAATTACAAAACAAATGCAAAAGATAACAGTAAAAAACAGTTGATATGAAATGTTTAAGCTCAGTCACAAGAGGAAAAGTGAAATCTTTTAGTGGCCACCAAAGTCCTCAACCTTCCAATCCTGATTCTTTTTTGACCTTTTCCAGTGGACCTTGGTCCTAACTAGAAGTCACTTTTGAAGCTTCATGACAAAGACTTATGCAGAGAGATCTAGGTAGTGTCAGCCATCACCTGCTGATTCTGAGTCAATTTCAGAATTAAACATGAGGGCTATTTGCATTTCATCCACGTCTCTCCATCAGTTCAAAGGATTCTATCAACAGAAAGACGAGGATAAAAGGAGAATTGGAAATTTTTCAGTGGCACTCTGGAGGTCCCAGAATAATGGATACCTGATGAGATTAAACTGCAGAGCTTTTACTGAGAAACCATTTTATTAAAAAAAAAAATCATTCACTTCACAGAGGTTAGAAAAACACTTTGGGAATCTAGTCAGTAAAGCACTCTTAATTTGATTCTTCTTATTTAATTCCTTCAAATTCCTCTCAGATTAAAATTGTAATAAAAGGCAAAAGCCATTTGGGATAACTGTTTGGCAGGCCTCAATCTGAACATAAACATTCCCAATGACCTTGTCATATATCTACTTTTATGTATACGTACAACTGAAATGTGTATGTAATTCACCAAAAAGACATAGCAGGAATTTTCATAGCAACACAGTTCAAAACAGCCAACATTTAAAAGCTACCAGCCTGGTCATCAATAGTGGAATGGATAGGAAATTCCCTGGTGGTCCAGTAGTTAGGATTCTGTGCTTTCACCACTGTGGGCCTGGGTTTGATCCCTGGTTGGGGAACTAAGATCCCACAAGCCACAGGGTGTGGCCAAAAAAAAAAGAATGAAATGGATAATAAGAAGTAGTATAATTACCCAACAGAATACTGTACAGTCATGAGACGTGGTGAAGTACAAGGACATACAGCATTGTGAATAATTCTCATGGTGTTGATTAAGAGAAAAGTGAAAACGTTAGTCGCTCAGTCGTGTCCAACTCCTTGCAACCTCTCTGGACTGTAGCCTGCCAAGCTCCTCTGTCCATGGAATTCTCCAGGCAAGAATACTGGACTGGGTTGCCATTTTCTTCTCCAGGGGATCTTCCTGACCCAAGGATCGAACCTGGGTCTCTCCCATAGCAAGCAGATTCTTTACCATCCAAGCCACCAGGGAAGCCCTTGTCTACTAAGAGAAACCAGTCATATCTGCTTCCACTTGTGTAAATTTCAAAGAGAGGTAAAAGTTAGAAGTTGACGTAGTGATTAGAAGTCAGTTGCTGGAAAAAGGCATGGAGGGGCTTCTGGGTACAGATAATGTTCTCTTACCTGGTTTGGGTGCTAGTTATAGGTTGTGTCACATTTATGACAATTCACTGAGCTGGAAATGTATGATTTGTGTGTTTTTCTCAGTATATGTTCTACGTCAACAAAGAAGTATACTTAAAAGAAGAAAAATACAGCATACCTCTTTCTTGCTCCAAAGAAGGAGGGAAGAAAGTGCATTCAGGACTTTTTGCCTACCTTGTAAGGGAGAATGCTGTGATATAATATGTAAAATGCGTGGTATTTTTGCTGACAAAAGAAAAGCCAAACTGTAAGAGAGACTGTAATGACACAAACAAAACACTTGGTCAGGGAATTCCAAGTTCAGCTAATATCCAAGGAAATTCAACCCCAAATCCTCGGGTCCCTGGTTAACCTCTAAACTGTGCTGTATTCCTTAATAACTTATCAGAGAGACTAGTGAGATGATTTTAATCCATGCCACTTGGATCAGTCAGTTCCTGGTTTTAAGGAAGTACACTTAGTACCTGGGACACATGATATGGCTGTTCCTAGATTTGAAAATGACAGGCAGGCTGGAGCTGCCAGGGCTGCTTCACAAGCCTTTAGGATCACACTGCCCATGCCACGAAGATCACCTACGTCAAGAAGTAACTTTGGGAGAGTTGTCTTTGAAGGACTTGGTGTTATCCGTGGTTTGGGTTTTTTGTTTTGTTTTATAACATTTGAACACACAATTTGAATAGTTGGAGGTGGGAGGGATCGTGAAAGTAAGATCTTTGTTAAGGTCTTAAATGGTGTAGTCTTCCTTGAGACTTAGCAAACTGTAAAATATGAAGACTTTGATTTGGTACAAGAAACCTTTATATTTATTCTTAAAAAAATGAAAAGCTGGAAGATAATGCTGCACAGTCATAGGAAATACGCCTCTTTAGGGTTGGTCTCAGCGAGGGTCTCCCCTCATGAATGGAGCTGCTAAGCAGTGGGTGGCTGGAGGACCTGGTGGTGTTGAGTGCAGTCTGGGCTTGGACAGACCAGAGTTCAGACTACGATTCCATCCCTTGCTAACTGAGTAACCTTGGGTAATTTCTTGATCTTTCGAAGCTTTAATTTCCTCATCTGTTAAATGACATAATACCTACCTCACGGGATTGCAGGGAGTCAGGTGGGATGTGGTTTGTGAGCTGCTTAGCGTAGTGTCTGGAAACAAGTAAGTACCGACATGACAGCTGGGGCACAGAAGTTCACCCCTTACTTCTATTTTGGCCATAATTATTCAGGAGACAGTTGTTCATCCATCTAGGGGTTTGGGAATAAGGGCTTCTGTTGGCCTATTAATTCACCTGCCATTCCTAGAGAACTTGCTCTATGGAAAGCAAGAGAGATCCTAGAGTTCTGATGACATGGGTGTAGACCACATCTGTAAAGGGATGTAGAATCTAACGTGAAAGAGAAGCAGCAAGCTCCCCTGCACTGGGTACCAGATACTTCCTTTGGTATGAACTGAACTTGCCTTTGGGCTTCCCAGTGGCTCAGTGGTAAAGGATGGGTCTGCAATGCAGGAGCCACAGATGTGGGTTTGATCCCTGGGGCAGGAAGATCCCCTGGAGCAGAGCATGGCCACCCACTCCAGTATTCTTGCCTGGAAAATCCCATGGACATAGGAGCCTGGCGGGCTACAGTCCATGGGGTCACAAAGAGTTGGACACAACTGAAGTGATTTAGCACATAGGCATGTTTAATTTTCATAACAATCCTCCATAGCAGGTTTTCTTATACCAGTTTTTACAGATGGAGAAATAAATCCCCAAAAGAGCCCAAGGCCACATCGTTTGCAAAGTTGGAATGCAGACCCTGGGTTCTCTCGGCTCCAGAGCCCATCTCCTTCCACTTCATGGGTGGGCAGTGGGATGGGACAGATAGCCCCGCCATAACAGTAGGAGGCAAAGTGGGACACGTGGGACAGTCCAAGCCCAGGGCTCCAGGAATACCAGGGAGACGAGGTCAGTTTCAAATGCGGAGATCCTTGTGTTTCCGATTTATGTTTCGCCTTCAGTGTTGTTATTTGCTCTGCCTTGAAATTTGGCAAAATTTCTACAACACATGTTAACAAAACAGTCTCAATCATCTTGACCAACTTTTTGTGTCATACATGTGTTATTTTTCTAGTTGCCTAGGATTTCTGAAACAAGAGAAGCAGTGTATCTGTGATGTGGCAATATTGGTACAAGAGAATTGAACTCGTGTCCAAGGACCTGGGATGTTTCCTAGTCATGACACTTAGCTGTGTGACCTTGATTTTGACCCAGCAAGTCATTTGGCCTCTGAGTCTTGGTTTCATCACTATAAAACAAGAACGATGTCACCCATTTCAAAATTTTAGAGAAAACTGCAATTAAATACTGTGCATGAAAGTACATAGCCAAAGAACCAGCCCGAGAGAGATCCAGTAGCGACACTAAGGTCAGTGTTATAGCCCAGGTTTTTATTCTGACTTCTCGTGCAGTCCTGGGCAAGTTCCTCAATCTCTCTGCAGTTCTGTCTCTCTTCTTGTACAGAAGAATAGTGATCCCTCTGAAGAAAGAGAAATGACGATTTGATTAGCAGATTAGACCATTGTTTTCTAATCCTTTTGAAAATGTTCAAGTCTTTGGACAACTGCTGTCAGTTCAACACTGCACACATATACCGGTATATTTTCTTCTGCCAAAAAAAAAAAAAAAAATCTTTATTTTTTCAATAACTTTCCAAAGGAATCTGGACCCCCCCAAAAGGAATGAATGCATTCATTCATTGAAGTGAATAGTGGGTCTTCCCATTAGGTCTTTACCCCACCCATCAATGTTTTCTTTGTTTTTTAATTGTCTTGTCTCTTTATTAAAGAATAGTTTACATACCATACAATTCACCCATTGTGAGTATACAGCTTATTTTTATTACATTTAAGCATTTTTGCAGCCATCACCACAGTGCAGTTTTATAACTTTTTCGTCACCTCAGTTTGACTTTGCAATCAATCTTGCTCACAGTCTTATTCCATCCCCCTTCCCAGCAACCACCAATCTACTTCATGTCTCTCTTATTGCCTTTTCTGGAGATTTCATAGAAAATGGAATCATGCAATATGTAGTCTTCCCTGTCTGGCTTCTTTCACTGAGCATCATGTTATTGAGGGTCATCTATGTTGTTGCATGCATCAGCAGTTTGTCTCTTTTAGTTAAAAGTAGTAACTTTGCAGTATTCTGTTTTGTGAATGTTCCACATTTTGTTTATCTGTTTTAGTGGAGAGTCATTTAGATTATTTCCAGTTTGGGACTGTTATGAAGAACACCGCTGTGAACTTTTGCATATAAGAATTTGTGTGGACATAAGTTACCATTTCTTTTAGTTGGAAACCTAGGAGTGGAAGTTCTGGATCACTTGGTAGATTTATGTGCAGCTATTTGAGAAACTGCCAAAGAAGTTTCCAAAGAAGCTGTACTGTTTTTCACTCTCCCCTTGCCATCAGTGAGGATCCCACTTTCTTCATATCCTCCTAACATGTGCGATAGTCAGTCTTTTCCATTATAGCCATTGCTTTTTCGTTGGCTCATTGCCTTGTAGTATCTCATTGAGGCTTTAATTTTATTAGCTTGACAGATGATGTTTAAAATATTTTCATGTGTCACACTCATCTATCTTCTTTGGTGAAGTGTTATTTAAATCTTTTGCCCACTTTTTAACTGAGTTGCTCAGCCTCTTATTATTGCACTTTAGTAGTTCTTTATATATTCTGGATGCTATTCCTTTTTTAGAAATATGATTTGCAGAAATTTCTTCCAGTCTGTGGCAGGTCTTTCCATTTTCTTGATGTCTTTTGAAGTGAAAAAGGTTTTAATCTTGACAACATCTGATTAATAATTGTGCTTTCGTATAATGTCTAAGAAATCTTTGCCTGACCCACAGTCACAAGGATTTCATGTTTTTGTCTAGTGGTTTTATAGTTTTAGCTTTTATATGTAGGTCTGTAATCCAGTAGAAGCTAATTTTTGTGTATGATGTAAGGTAGGGATTTGATGGGACATATATATTCAATTGTTCCATCAATATTTATTAGAAAAAACCATCCCTTCCCTATCAAAGTGCCATGGTACTTTATTGGAAATCAGTTGACCATAAATATGTGGGTTTATTTTGGAATTGTCTCTTCTGTTACATTGACTTTTATGTCTATCCCAGTGCTGATACCATGCCATCTTGATTACTTGTAGCTTTATAAGTTTTGAAATCTACCATTATCCTGTTCTTTTTCCAACATTGTTAACTCTCCAAGGTCCTTTGCATCACCATGTACATTTTAGGATCAGCTTCCCAATGTACAAATAATCTGGCTGGGATTTTGGTAGCGATTACACTGAACCTGTTGATCAATTTAAAGAGACTGGTTAGATCTTACGGGAATATACACATCTAAAGATAACATTTATCTTGTACTGTTAAACTGCAAAGACTACTTAGAAATTTTTGTACTGAGTTCCTTAGAAGGAGATAGTTCAGTTCAGTCACTTGGTTGTATCCGACTCTTTGCAATCCCATAGGCTGCAGTACACCAGGCTTCCCTGTCCATCCAGCTCCTGGAGCTTACTCAAACTCATGTCCATCGAATCAGTGATGCCATCCAACCATGTCATCCTTGGTCGCCCACTTCTCCTCCTGCCTTCAATCTTACCCAGCATCAAGGCCTTTTCCAATGAGTCAGTTCTTGGCATCAGGTGGCCAAAGTATTGGAGATTCCACTTCAGTATCAGTCCTTCCAATGAGTATTCAGGACTGATTTCCTTTAGGATTGACTGCTTTGATCTCCTTGAAGGAGATAAGATCTTCCAAGGAGCTATCTAGAAGGAGATAAAGACCGAAGCAATCATTTGCAAAAAGCCAATATGTATTTCCACTGGGATGTTGCAGCCTTTTTATTCTTTTATATTTTGAGCTGGTCAGAGGTAACCAGAGCATTGGAGTGCACTTGTGGATATCTCTTCACACCATTCTGTGCATCTTCTCTGGGGAACCCTCCCCTGGTACTTGGAGCAGGGACCACTGTTGGGGCTGTAGTTGGTGGGGAGTAGGGCGGCAGGATGCTAGTCTCTGTGCAGAGTGGCTTTGCAGACTTACAGAGAGGCCTCTGGGCTTCATGCAAGCTGCCTGGGCAGACTGATTTATTCATCTTTGCCCAGGATCCAAACTTTGGGCCAAGGCACACCCTCATTATCCTGCCCAACCAGCATGCTGAATCAGGAAAAACAGCCTTCCGGAACAGGTGAGTAGTGTCTTCGAGATCAAGCTAGTCCGGTTGCATTGGAAACCTCTCCCACTTCAAGGGAAAAAGCAGCAAATGCAAAGAAGGCTGAGTCAGCCCCGCCTTGCCTTTCTACAGGAGCAATACCGGGAACTAGTGTGGTTCTGCCTCTGTCCCCACCCATACACCTGCCAGGGAAGCAACGTCCTTGTTACTACCTTTGGCTTCTTCATCTACCATCAGGTTTCCCCAGTTCATGATGATCTGTATAAACTTATGTCAGTGCTTACAAAATAAAAAGAAGAAGCTGATCTCTGTGCCCCACCCTAGGGCCATTGAACCCATTTTTTAAGAGTCTCTTGGTTGTTGCTTATGTGCAGTAAAGTTAGGAAACCCTTGATCTAGGCCAACACACTGACCTCCAAGTGTTTGTGTGTCCTTAATCTGAAAGCATCATCAACCAGAACCATATTTGCAACAGTCTCAGGGGCTTCCCAAGTGGCGCTGGTGGTAAAGAACCTGCCTGCCACCGCAGGAGCTGTAAGAGACACAGGTTTGATCCCTGGATCAGGAAGATTCCCTGGAGGAGGAAATGGCAACTCACTCCAGTATTCTTGCCTGGAGAATCCCATGGACAGAGGAGCCTGGCAGGCTATGGTCCATAGAGTCGCAGAGAGTCAGGCACAACTGAAGTGACTTAGCATGCAGGGACAGGAAAGCAATTTGTTTTTTCTTTTGGGTATTCTGAACACCATCTCTGAATCAAGTTAGATCTTTTTTAAAAAGGTATACCACCCTAGACCTTGATAGTTTAACTTCTATGAAAATGACTTCATTCAGTGACCTTTAGTCTACACTCTCCGTTTTTCCCAAGGCTTTATAGAAGAAAAACTACTTGGATGTTTCCAGCCATCAGTGAAATCAGTGTGGAAGTTGGCTAGCTGCTCCAGAACTGAGGTTCCCCCTGTGAGAATTCCGTTGGGGCTTTTTGGAAGCAGTTTATGCAAGAGGAGGCCTGGAGTCAGGCAGTCAGGACTCACAGCCCAGCTCTGCTTTGTGGAAGCACTGGGAGCTTTGGAGAAATTGTTTGCTCTGAGTTTTCATTTCTCTGAGCTTTTTCATTGTTCGAAGAGCAAGGTTGTAAAAGAACACAGGGCTGAGTGACAGGTCTCACTGGGAACCACTCCTAAAACAGAGCAAGCCCGTATGGAACCATAGCCCATGGTTGAGGTTCACAGCTTGTGACTAATTTAGAATCAGGAAACCTTGCCTCTCTAGTGACAATTGTATGTGGCCATTTTTTAACCCAGTGAGACCAAAGTGGCCCATTTTCTCTTTTGTCCTCGTCTACTGAGAAGCTCGCATCCCAGCCAACATGTTGGCCTGAGAGTGAAACCTTTTGATTTTTCTTTTCCTCTGAGGCTTTTGTTTCATTGTTTTCAGATCACAGCCTTCTCTGATAAGCATCCGGAAGTCCTTTGGGGAAGGAGGCGTGGTCTGAGCTATAAATGGCTGAAGGCTGACTTCAAGGACCCTGTTCCATATCTCCTGAGCTGTATCAGGAGTAAAGTACTACAAGAGAAACGGTGGGGGGTGGGGGGCGGGGAGGGAGAGAAACTGAAAAGGACAGTTAGCCACCCCGGAGCTAAGAGAATTATCTGTCCAAGGATGGGGTCTGTAATCACAGTTCTCTTTTCTACCCACAGTGGTCTGTTATCCCAGCACAGGGCTTAGGGTACCAGAACTCCTCCTGGCTTTCAGACACTATGGGGTCTTTGGTTCATTTCCAATCTCTGCCATCAAGAATGTCCTTTCTCTACCCAAATTGCTTTTCTGTTAACACTGCCATATGAGCTTGGAGAGGGGTGCGATTTTACACAGAATCATAGAATCTTACAGCAGGGTGGGACTTGAAATTGTCTAGTCCAGCCCTTCACTTTCTACAGAGGAAGGGCCAGGGCCTTGGAGACGGTAAGTAGTGATATAATTGAGGTCTCATGAATAAGAACTAAAGAAATGATACCCCAGTCTCCTAATTCTGAATCTTGTAGCCCTTTTCCTGAACCCAGTGTCCATGAGGAGCTCTGAGCTCCTCTCTGCTCTTACAGTCAGTTTCACAAATTTGGTGCCTTGCATTGAATTCTGCCTTGTAGCAGATGGTGTTTCCCCAGATGGAATTCTTGCCTGTATGATAAAGTTTATACCTCAATTTAGAGAAGCGTGACTTAATCAGCGCTATTAAAGGCAAGCAGTTTCTAGCACTTTGTGTATGCAGGTGCTTTTATAAAACTTAACTAAATATACAAATCATTTATGGTCCATGGAGATTAGTGCCAGTCCGAATGTGGACTTTTTAACATATGCATCTTGAATGCATGACAATAAAGAAATAAGGTTGTAGTTTTTTAACTACAGAGATGGATGGAGAGTCCCCATTCACCACAGGACTGTAGGAAGTCCCAAAGACACATCTGGTCTGTCAGGCTGGGGCAGAGCTGGAGTTGGAGGATGTGAGCCTGGGGTCAGGTACTTGGTAACCATCATTTATGGAGTCACCTGTCACAACAAAGCCCACACTGCTTTAAAAGTTTGCAGTCAACAGCTTCCTCTCCACATGAATGTGTGTTCCTCTTCATTCTTCTGTGAGTGCTGTTTAGACTCATTTTGCTCATTGTCTGAAATACTTTTCCTTCTTCTAAAAATGACTCTGATTTAAATGTTTTGGATTCAGCTACATCTGTGGTTTTTTTTTTTTTTTTGTTAAGTTTGCATATAACCCTGTCTGTGTTCAACTCTGGTACTTTTCCTGGCCCTGACATAGGGCTTGTCTGAGAACTGTCATGTAAGAAGAAGTGAAACACATGTGGGGGTGGGGGGGCTCCCTTATCTTGAGCCCTAGACCCTGTGCCCTCCCCCACCCCACCCCCAAGCTTGCACTGCGGCACAGACTTTTGAACAGCTGTGTAACTGCCCTTCGATCCTGGCTCACTGTATTTCTTGACAGGTTGAGCATCATGGGATGAAGCAAGTACACAGGTCAAGACCGATGCCCCTGGAGTTACGTTGGCAGTGTTTCTCAGCTGTGCTTTTACTCATGACTTGCAGAGCAGAGCCCTGCCGCAGGGGCCCTGGCCGAACCTCCCACCCATCCTGTGTGATAGGTCATGTGATAGCTACCCCCCCGTGCCTGTCCCTGGGAAAGGGTGGCATCCATAGAGCCTTTTATCAGCACCCCAGACTGCATTAGCAAGGCTTCTTTATGTGTGTGGTCCTGGAACCACCTCTGTTCAGAGGCTTATTATGTTGTTTTCCTATTATTGTTGTATGCAGTACATCACAGCATTGTCAAAATGTCATTTGATCGTTCACCCAGCATCCCTGTGAGGTAGATACAGCAGTGAGGTACTCTATGGTGACTAGCTATGATACTAGTTAGGGACTCACGCTCCAGAGTCAGACCACCTGGGTTCACACCATGCCCCTTACCACTTTCTAGTTGTGTGACCAGAGACAAGTTTACTAAACCTCTCTAAGCCTCAGCTTTCTTATCTGGTGAGTAGGAAATAATAACCTCAAGAGGTTCTTGTGAAACAGATGCCTGAATGTTTATGAAGTATGGAGAACAGTGACTGACACAGAATCATCACAATAAAAATGTTCACTTTTATTGTCGCGTCTCTATCAACTTCATCATCTCTACAGTCGATTTTCCAAGAGTCTGTGGTTTGCCCAAGATCACATAATGACTCCAAGAGACAATGGACTCTTTTCTTCTTGGTTTTTATTTCCTTATTACACAGTAACATAAAAATGAATTCTTGTAAAAGATCAAAGCAATACAGAAACATATAAAGAAAGTTGTTAGGTTCCCACCTCTACTCTTTTCCTCTTTCTCCACAAGGAACCACAGAAAACTAATTGGCATGCATTGTCCCCACCTTCTCTCTGGACAGGACACACATATAAAATCAATGTAAATAAATATATATGTGTGTGTGTGTGTCTTCTTAGGCTTAAACAATCGTAACAGTGCCTGACTTATAGGACTGGTGGTCAGTGTTGGCAAAGGTGGGGCATGCCAGGAAATATACTAGTCCTCTCTCATCGGCTCCATGAGATAAATGCTATTATTTTACCCATTTTACACGTGTGGAAGTTAAGGTTAGAGAGAGTGTCACCTTCATAGGACCACATAGTGCTGAAACTGGATTTCAGTCCAGTCAGGCTTACCCAGTATCTCCACACTTTTGACCACAACTGTATGTGGCCGTATCATAGGTATTGTTTTTCTGTTTGAGTTTTTCCTCTTACTAATATTAGTTTGAACTCTTTCCATGTAAGTATATGTAGGTTTACTTCATCCTTTTAGTGGCTGCATATGAGTCAATATTTTGTTTCACCACTTTCTTATCAAGGCTTCTGTTTCCTTGTTCTTTGCCGTTGTAAATAATCCAACACCAAATATCCTTAATACTTTTGGACACAGGTGTGAGAATTTCTGTAGAGTGGCTTTACCAAGTGGAATTGTTCATCAGGGAGTAGTGCGCACACATTAAATAAGTATTGCTTTCCAAAAAGAATTTTGCTCACTGACAGTATGTGAGAGGGCCTGATTCACATTAGTCTTTTTTTAATTGAATTATTTATTTATTTTTGGCTACACTGGGGTTTTGTTGCTACGCGCAGACTTTCTCTAGTTGCAGCGAGTGTGGGCTACTCTCTAGCTGGGGTGCACAGGCTTTTCATCGCGGTGGCTTCCCTTGTTGCAGAGCGTGGGCTCTGGAACACATGGGCTGCCGTGGTTGCCGCGCACAGGCTTAGTTGCCCCATAGCACGTGGAATCTTCTCAAACCAGGGATTGAACCTGTGTCCCCTGCATTGGCAGGTGGATTCTCAGCCACTGGACCACCAGTGAGGTCCCTCACCTTAGTCTTCTTTTCATCTTTGCCAGTTTTTTGAAGAACAATACTCTTTTTCTAAATTGTGTTTCCATGATTCCTGATGGGGTTGAGCTAATTCTTTACTTTCAGGGTAATCTACATTTCCTCCAGAAGTTGCCTTTTGCCTGTATTGCCATTTAGTTTTCATTGTAGATGCTTGTTGTGTATTTTGGATAATAATCTTTTATATTTTTCTGCATTTTTGTCTTCCATGTAAACTTATAAAATTGGCTTGTCAGTTTACATAAAAGAAACTCCTGTTTGTATTTTGATTGAGAACTTGTTGCATTCATAGGCTCATTTTAGATAATTTGGCAACTTCACGATATTTATTTTTTCCTTCCATAAATACCACATGTCTCTATTTAAGTCTTCCATCAGTTAAATTCAACTGTTTTCCTTGTGTAGATCTTGCATTGAAACATTTGTTTACAAATGGGAACCTGTTTTGTCATCACCTAGACTTAATTTGTATTGCTAATGAATAGAAAAACTTTTGGTTTTTACATATGTGTTAAATTTTTACCTAGCTACTTGACTGAACTCTTTTATTAGTGACCTTTGTGCTTATTTCTTGTTCTTGATCTATCACATTGGCTAGGAAAAACAGTGAAGAAAAACATTGGTGAAAGTGTACATCTCTGCCTGCTTCCTATCTTTAATGAGAATGTCTCTAACATTGAAGCACTAAATATGGTGGATCCAGTTTATCATCGTGCAGAAATTTCTATTGCTAGCTTACTGAGTGGGGTGCCTTTCACTGCAGACTACACCAGACTCCTGTCAAGGGGCCTTCATTGTTTCCTCTACGTTTTCCTTGAGAATTCAGAGATGGTCCTCACTGCCTGGGACCTCCCAGTTTTGATCTCCCAGCATTAATCTCCCAGCTGACTCAACAGTGGTTAGCACTGAGTAATATTTGCTCTCTTCTTTGCTTCGCTCGCATTGGACCCTGGCTGGCCTAAGGCAAAGAGCCACTTTGTGTTAACATATCCTATACCCCTCCCCCCCAGATAAATAAATAATGCTGTATGGATAAGAACAAAATTCCACTTCTGGAACTTTCTGGCAGGCACCACTGAAAAGATTTCATTCCTGGCTTCTAGTTTTAAATAACTTCAACTTTTTTTCCCCACTGGGTTATCTTGAGTCGCTGACCACCATTTCACACTCCAGTGACCAAGTGGTTTCATAGTTTGTACAGGAGGGTGTGAGAAGCGAATCACCACCTGACCTCTGACTTCCTGTGGAGATTTCACGCAGGCACAGGGTGAAGCCATTTCTAACTCTAGGCTCTCAGCACTGCCTTGCGCACAGTTAATGCAAAAGAAGTGTTTTCACGGTTGACTGATGACATGATTTAATTGCAGAGTACATTTGATAATTTTTAGGTGGTGAGACTTTTTGCTGAATCTATGAACGAAAGGATTTCATTTTGTCAGGCATGTATTTGGAGCATGACTCTAATGTAACTTGGCACCTGTCTAGAGAATTGTCCCTGCGTCCAGTGACATTTCGCTTTGGGGAAGTCAACACCTGCTATGATGGCATCTGTCATATTTAAGAAAGTGACATGTCCATGAATAATGCAGAGCCGCCTCACTAAAATGCCTTCTTCAGAAAGCAATTAAAATGAGGCATTGGCGGAAGATTATTATAAGCAGCAGAGAAGCAGGTTTGGGCTCTTTCCGAAATTAAAAAGTAGTGGATGATATCTTTTACTGTGGTTTTCTCATCTTGATGTAAGCAGGGTAGATTATATTATTTTCATACTGTTTAGCTAGAAAAGTAAGGACCTGCTAAATAGGATCCTTTCTTTCTATGGCTTTAGTACAAACCAACATTGGCCTCCAACATCAATTTGGATGTTAATGTTTTTGAGGTGAAGTTTTTGGGGAGATGGAGTGGACTCATGTCAGGCATGTGGTGTGTAATTGGCAACTCTCCAGGAGAGCCTAAGCCAAGATACAACTGGATGCCAGAAACCCCAAGAGGCGAGGCAGCCCCACGTGGCAAACACGAGCACTGATCTTTGAGCCCCTCATGGGGCCAATGCCATCGGCTTTAGCTTCTAGGGCTATTGAATGAGAAGTTTGGTCAGTCGGACAAGTATCTTTCCTGCCTTAGCTTTTTCTCTTTCCCTCAAATTGCGATGTCCACAGAAGAGGTTGGGAACAGTGCCCAGCAATAGACTGAACATTTCCTACCTCTTCTCTTGCAGGCGGGTGACAAACATTACCACCCGAGTTGTGCACGATGCAGCAGATGCAACCAAATGTTCACAGAAGGAGAGGAAATGTATCTTCAAGGTAAGGTGGTCTGGGGAATGCAATAACCTCTCCCCACCCGGGGAGAGAAAACCATGCTATATTTGTTTGTTTTTAGGAGAAGGAGGCATTTCATTAGCTGCAAGGCTACCCAGATCCCAAATGGATGTAGCCAAGTGTGACCTCATCAGTTAGTATTAATCAGCCAGGCAGTTGACATGCTGGCAGTGAGCCCCTGAGGCTGTTAACAAACAAGTGGATTGCTTATGGATGGATGGATTGAACTTGATGTTTGATGCCATGGAGATAAGGCAAGAGGAAAGATCAGCTAGGCCTCCCACCCAACCCCCAGGAATATGCTTGGGAAACAAAAGATCAAAAGAGGAAATGAATGTCTAGAAATGTTACATACTGGATGGTTATAATACTTGGTTTTTTCTCACTTCACTATCCTGGGAGAAGGATTTTGGGGGGCCTCCCAGTATGCTCTTATCCAGGCTTTTAGGAAGAAGAAAATATCATACTTGGTGAATTACATCACAGATGTACTTCATCCCATGAAGATGAGATAGCTGTCATAGTGAAAGAGAGAAGGACAGAAGTGAGAGAGAACACACCCAAAGTTCCTGACAGAGAAATTGAGAAGTTTCTGGTGCCAAGGAAGTGCTCATTACCAGAGGGCCATTCAATTTTTTTTAATGAAAATAATTTTGAGAAATTTTCCCAGAGTACAGCTATGATTAGCTTTTATCTCCTCTAAAATTCTGAAGCTTTTCTGAGAGTTTTAGGGAAGGAGTCTCCTCCAGTCAAACAGTACCATCTGTGTGAGCATTTTACTATTTTTAGCAGGAAAGAGTCATTAAATAGACAAGGGCTGATCAGCAAAATTAGCAAGAATATAAGAGCTATTGCTTGTTCACTTTGCTAATTACTGGTTCTCATCGGCCTTTGCATGTCATTTCTTCATCTCTGCACGTAACACTATGTGTAGTTTTAATGAATGGTTTGCTTTGCTCTTGATTTTTGTTTTTACGAAACTAAGAAAAGTCTCCAGAAATGATTCTTGAATATTAGATCAAAGCTTTGGCTACTCTCCCCTTAAAGAACGCTAGCTGTATGAGAAATTGACAACCCAGACATCCTTTTTAGCTTTAGAATGATTTCTCTGAAAAAATTACAGTGGAAAATCTCACTGAATTTTAAAGGGCCTGATGAAGGCAAGTGACAAGCCCCAAATCTGTGGCCTCATATGGGCTTTATATGACACGTTTTCCCCCAGGATAAACTGTGAATCCTTGGGAGCAATAGACAGGTGTCACTTTACATGTTCAGCATGGAGCAGATTTATTCTTCAGTTGGTCTCTAGGCTGTGTTTTAGATCCGAATGTGTCAGTTACACCACTCACCATCAAAGACCCAAGAGTGTTCGTCACCCCAAGAGTGTCTGCTGAGAACTGAGACTCAGGGCTCTGGGTGCACCTCTGTATGTTCACATAGTTCTGCAAGCTGAGTGAAGAGGGTGATTTCAGGCTGTACGTGAGTATAGCACATTCATGCTACAGATAAACAACCCTGGTAATTTGGGCTACGTTCCAAATTCGAGCATCATTGTAAATCTCTCCTGGAGTTGGGCTTTGGAGTTCTTTGTGTGTGCTCTCGGCACATCCTTGAACAATGAGCAGTTTCATCTTCCCCAGCATCTCATGTTCTCTCTGGCTCACATTCCCTGTGTGTCTGACCTCTGGAGGACAGTTCCATGCCTTGTACACCCCTAGTGTTCTGGGCCAGGATGTCCATTCAGTAGAACCTCTACAGTGCACCCTGCTCCTGCTTCCAGCCCTGTTGCCCACCCTACCTCCCCCCAGCTCTCCACATTAAGAGGATTTCTGTGCTTTGAAGCCAGCCTCAGAGTAAAAGCCAGTGCTAAGTGGACTATGTGTCTGTCTGGCTTTGGTTTGATTTTTTGGCCCTGGGTTAAGCGAGATAGAAATGACTGCTAAATAGGGATTAAAGTATTATTCTGATATAAAATGTATTTACACTGTCATCAATTTAATAGTATTTTTAGCTCAGTGGTGTAAAATAATTCAAGAGTTATTTTAATTTGATAGCTTTTCAGGAGAGAAAGAGTTCAACAGTGAAATGTAAAACATAAAATATTCATACAGAGACTCTTATTAAATTTATATCATTGACATTGTCCTGCACAACCTCATGACTTTTAACAATTTAAAGGTAGCCATTTTAAACCTGAAAGCTACATTATTTTCATCTTAACTCAGGATATAGTTTAGTGACCATAACTGAGAAGAATGTGCCAAATGAGCATCATTGGCATTGGCTATCATTTTGAAAGTGGAATAAATTTACAAGTTTAGGCAAAAAAATTGCTTTCAACTTAGTAACTATTTGCTTAAGTCTTTTAAAGTCCCTCTTCAAATTCTTCCACCATTCCCACATTTGAACACATTCTTGCGTGAACATAGGACTTACATATAGACCTTAGCCATGAATTACATACATTGTATACCTAGGGGAAAAAAAAAAAATCACATAGGCAGGCACTGAATTCTTATAAGAAAAGAGCTTTCTATTGGATATAAGTGTTTTGCTTAGTTCTGTGATACTGGTACCATCCAAGAAAGCGCCTTAAATTCCTATGAAGTGGGGCATTGACCCAGGACCAGAAAACAACACTTTAGTAGTAACTTCACTAGTTTAAAAGTGAAGACCTTTTTTTTTTTTTTTAATTTTTTTATTAGTTGGAGGCTAATTACTTCACAACATTTCAGTGGGTTTTGTCATACATTGATATGAATCAGCCATAGATTTACACTTATTCCCCATCCCGATCCCCCCTCCCACCTCCCTCTCCACCCGATTCCTCTGGGTCTTCCCAGTGCACCAGGCCCGAGCACTTGTCTCATGCATCCCACCTGGGCTGGTGATCTGTTTCACCATAGATAGTATACATGCTGTTCTTTTGAAATATCCCACCCTCACCTTCTCCCACAGAGTTCAAAAGTCTGTTCTGTATTTCTGTGTCTCTTTTTCCGTTTTGCATATAGGGTTATCATTACCATCTTTCTAAATTCCATATATATGTGTTAGTATGCTGTAATGTTCTTTATCTTTCTGGGTTACTTCACTCTGTATAAGGGGCTCCAGTTTCATCCATCTCATTAGGACTGGTTCAAATGAATTCTTTTTGACGGCTGAGTAAAATTCCATGGTGTATATGTACCACAGCTTCCTTATCCATTCATCTGCGGATGGGCATCTAGGTTGCTTCCATGTCCTGGCTATTATAAACAGTGCTGCGATGAACATTGGGGTGCACGTGTCTCTTTCAGATTTCGGTTTCCTCAGTGTGTATGCCAGAAGTGGTATTGGCTGGGTTCATAGGCAAGTTCTATTCCAGTTTTTTAAGGAATCTTCCAACACTGTTTTCCATAGTGGCTGTACTAGTTTGCATTCCCCCAAACATTAAGAGGGTTCCCTTTTCTCCACCCCCTCTCCAGCATTTATTGCTTGTAGACTTCTGGATAGCAGCCATCCTGACTGGCGTGTAGTGGTACCTCATTGTGGTTTTGATTGCATTTCTCTGATAATGAGTGATGTTGAGCATCTTTTCATGTGTTTGTTAGCCATCTGTATGTCTTCTTTGGAGAAATGTCTGTTTAGTTCTTTGGCCCATTTTTTGATTGGGTCATTTATTTTTCTGGAATTGAGCTGCAGGAGTTTGCTTGTATATTTTTGAGATTAATCCTTCGTCTGTTTCTTCATTTGCTATTATTTTCTCCCAATCTGACGGCTGTCTTTTCACCTTACTTATAGTTTCTTTTGTAGTGCAAAGCTTTTAAGTTTCATTAGATCCCATTTGTTTAGTTTTGCTTTTATTTCCAATATTCTGGGAGGTGGGTCATAGAGGATCTTGCTGTGATTTATGTCGGAGAGTGTTTTGCCTATGTTCTCCTCTAGGAGTTTTATAGTTTCTGGTCTTACATTTAGATCTTTAATCCATTTTGAGTTTATTTTTGTGTATGGTGTTAGAAAGTGTTCTAGTTTCATTCTTTTACAGTGGTTGACCAGTTTCCCCAGCACCACTTGTTGAAGAGGTGGTCTTTTTTCCATTGTATATCCTTGCCTCCTTTGTCGAAGATAAGGTGTCCATAGGTTCGTGGATTTATCTCTGGGCTTTCTATTCTGGTCCATTGATCTATATTTCTGTCTTTGTGCCAGTACCATACTGTCTTGATGACTGTGGCTTTGTAGTAGAGTCTGAAGTCAGGCAGGTTGATTCCTCCAGTTCCATTCTTCTTTCTCAGGATTACTTTGGCTATTCGAGGTTTTTTGTATTTCCATACAAATTGTGAAATTCTTTGGTCTATGAAAATTCTTTGGTCTGTGAAAAATACCGTTGGTAGCTTGATAGGGATTGCTTTGAATCTATAGATTGCTTTGGGTAGAATAGCCATTTTGACAATATTGATTCTTCCAATCCATGAGCATGGTATGTTTCTCCATCTGTTTGTGTCCTCTTTTTGATTCTTTCATTCTAGTGTTTATATAGTTTCTATGTAAAGGTCTTTGGTTTCTTTAGTAGATACTCCTAAGTATTTATTCTTTTTTGTTGCAATGGTTGATGGGTATTTGTTCCTTAATTCTCTTTCTGTTTTTTTTCATTGTTTAGGAATGCAAGGGTTTCTGTGTGTTTAATTTTATATCCTGCAACTTTTACTATTCATTGATTAGTTCGTAGATTTTCTTGTAGAGTCTTTAGGGTTTTCTATGTAGAGGATCATGTCCTCTGCAAACAGTGAGAGTTTCACTTCTTCTTTTCCTATCTGGATTCCTTTTACTTCTTTTTCTGCTCTGATTGCTGTGGCCAAAACTTCCAACACTATGTTGAACAGTAGTGGTGAGAGTGGGCACCCTTGTCTTGTTCCTGATTTCAGGGGAAATGCTTTCAATTTTTCACCATTGAGGGTGATGCTTGCTGTGGGTTTGTCATATGTAGCTTTTATTATGTTGAGGTATGTTCCTTCTATTCCTGCTTTTTGGGGAGTTTTAATCATAAATGAGTGTTGAATTTTGTCAAAGGCTTTCTCTGCATCTATTGAGATAATCATATGGTTTTTATCTTTCAATTTGTTAATGTGGTGTATTACATTGATTGATTGCGGATATTAAAGAATCCTTGCATTCCTGGGATAAAGCCCACTTGGTCATGATGTATGATTTTTTTAATAGGTTGTTGGATTCTGTTTGCTAGAATTTTGTAAGGATTTTTGCATCTATGTCATCAGTGATATGGCCTGTAGTTTCTTTTTTTGTGGCATCTTTTGGTTCAGGGTTGGAATTAGCGGTGATGGTGGCCCATAGAATGAGTTTGGAGTTTGACCTTCATCTGCAATTTTCTGAAAGAGTTTGAATAAGATAGGTGTTAGCTCTTCTCTAAATTTTTGGTAGAATTCAGCTGTGAAGCCATCTGGTCCTGGGCTTTTGTTTGCTGGAAGATTTTTGATTACAGTTTCGATTTCCTTGCTTGTGATGGGTCTGTTAGGATCTTCTATTTCTTCCTGGTTCAGTTTTGGAAAGTTATACTTTTCTAAGAATTTGTCCATTCATCCAAGTTGTCCATTTTATTGGCATAGAGCTGCTGGTAGTAGTCTCTTATGATCCTTTGTATTTCAGTGTTGTCTGTTGTGATCTCTCCATTTTCATTTCTAATTTTGTTAATTTGGTTCTCCTCTCTTTGTTTCTTAATGAGTCTTGCTAATGGTTTGTCAATTTTGTTTATTTTTTCAAAAAACCAGCTTTTAGCTTTGTTGATTTTTGCTATGGTCTCTTTTATTCTTTTGCATGTATTTCTGCCTTAATTTTTAAGATTTTTCTTTCCTTCTGCTAACCTTGGGTTCTTCATTTCTTCCTCCTAATTGCTTTTAGGTGTAGGGTTTGGGTTATTTATTTGGCTTTCTTGTTTCTTGATGTAAGCCTGTAATGCTATGAACCTTCCCCTTATCACTGCTTTTACAGTGTCCCATAGGTTTTGGGTTCTTGTGTTTTCATTTTCATTCATTTCTATACATATTTTGATTTCTTTTTTGATTTCTTCTATGATTTGTTGGTTATTCAGAAGCGTGTTATTTTGCCTCCAGGTGTTTGAATTTTTAACAATTTTTTTCCTGTAATTGAGATCTAATCTTACTGCACTGTGGTCAGAAAAGATGACTGGAATGATTTCAATTTTTTTGAATTTTCCAAGACTAGATTTATGGCCAGGATGTGATCTATTCTGGAGAAGGTTCCGTGTGCACTTGAGAAAAAGGTGAAGTTGATTGTTTTGGGGTGAAATGTCCTATAGATATCAATTAGGTCTAGCTGGTCCATTTTTGTGTCATTTAAAGTTTGTGTTTCTTGTTAATTCTGTTTAGTTGATCTATCCATAGTTGTGAGTGGGGTATTAGTCTCCCACTTTATGTGTTACTATTAATTTCTCTTTCATACTCGGTTTTGGTTTGCCCGTACATATTGCGGTGCCTCCTTAGTTGGGTGCATATTATATTATTTAAATTGTTATATCTTCTTTCTTTGGGTTGATCCTTTGATCATTATGTAGTGTCCTTCTTTGTCTCTTTTCACATCCTTTATTTGAAAGTCTATTTTATCTGATATGAGTATTGCGACTCCTGCTTTCTTTTGGTCTCCATTTGCATGAAATATTTTTTCCAGCCCTTCACTTTTAGTCTGTATGTGTCTCTTGTTTTGAGGTGGGTCTCTTGTAGACGGCATATATAGGGGTCTTGTTTTTTTATCCATTCAGCCAGTCTTTGTCTTTTGGTTGGGGCATTCAACCCATTTACATTTAAGGTAATTATTGATAGGTATGGTCCCGTTGCCATTTACTTTGTTGTTTTGGGTTCATGTTTATACAACCTT